>NC_056739.1:1536885315-1536980315 GCF_019279795.1 Protopterus annectens | reverse complement strand
ATTTCTACAGGGCTATAGTGTGCATTTTGTAAGTACAGTAAAAGAAGCATAAAACATAAAAAATACATGCTGTAAAAGACAATATTTCATCTTAAGCTTTGTGCATTGCCTCAAGTTAGCTGATACATGATCAGAAACTAAAGTGCCATGCATGATACGCTTTTTGCACCCCTGATGTTACCCTACATAAAATAAATTGTAAGTCCCTTCTTTCACTGTGGAGGTCTTTAATGGGCCCCTTCCTTAACAGTGTAAAGCATTAATACTAGTGACAAAAATAAAGGTGAATAAATGTTGATTCAGAGAAACTTATGTTTTACATACATGCTGACATTTGTAACTAAATATACCAGTATCAATAGAGAACATTGTCCTTGATATTAGTACTCAAGACCAAGAAATCATTCATTTATATTCCAAGTTAGTCTCATGACCTCCTGAAGTTACTTGTATGCCTTTTGCTTCAAAAATGACTATTAATACTGGATGCAGTAAAGTAGGCTTGTTAAAGAAAATCATATGGTGTACACACACACACTCAGGTACAAAATATTATACAGATGCACCCATACTGTTTTGAAACATGTAATAACCTAACAGGTAAAATTCACAATTTCTACAAAGTGATTATAGCAGATTTTATTATTCCTGAGTCCCTGCAAACCAGGAGAAGATTCACTTAAACAATGAACTTTTCTGCCTCAAAGACCTTTTAGTTCACATTAATATAATCTTTTTCAAAATAGGTATCACAAGGTTCACATTATTTGTATATACATCAAAAAATAAAAGTTTGCATCACTGCAGCTGACATTTAGATGATGTTTGGGAAATGTTATATACAGACACACATATATATATGGTTTACTACTGACATTTCAAATCAGCTTTGGTAGACTATTTAGAATGTCGACCTGAAATGTTGAATCCGGAATGTGGAAAAGTAAACCAAAGTGAAATGAATACATTGACAACCTTGGTTCGATGTATTTGACATAGCAAGGGTGATGTCACTCACCTCCTGGTATGCACATTAAAGTACCGTTAAAATCTACAGTCAATGGTGCATTAATTCTACTATTTTGCAGGAGGGGGCTATGCCTTTACATTAAATATATCAACTTTAACAAACAAATTTGCTGTAGTGTAGTTGATACATTTTGGTTCGACATTCTGCTGACTTGAAAACTGCAAGTCGACTACATCCTAGTCAACCGATGCAGTTTCAAGGTTTTCAGTGTAAACCAATATATATATATATATATATATATATATATATATATATATATATATATATATATATATGTCTATGTCAGATGATCAAATTTTCGGAAACTCAAATATTGAAGAGACCATATGATTGAGTTTCTGAAAACTCGAACATAAAGAAAATCTACCTTTTTTCCAGTTTTGCACCCCCCACACCACCTTCAAATTATATATACACATTCTGAGTTCACACTACAGTGAGGAAAAGGGTAAGTTTCCTGATCCTTGAGGTATCATGATCTCCACTGAAAAAGCTTTGAGTTATCAAAAACTTGATCCTAACGTCTTGAACATATGGAGTTTGAGTTTCTAAAAACTAGATCAACTGATAGGGACCCATATATTGCATAGATATATATGTACAGATATATGTTAGCTATACATATAGAGGTGATATGTAGATCAGATGATATATACATGTTTTTAAATAATGAGACAGTGAGTATATCATTAATAGCTAAAGTTCTACAAACTTGTACACATCTGACTAGATTTGATTGATGCCAGAATGGCAACTACATGAAGTTATGGAAAGAAAGCACTAAATAAAATCAGTCGGAAAAAGAAAACACACTAAACCTACAGGTCCCTTTTCCAGTCAACAAAACAAAAACTTCAAGCAATCATGCCCCAACCAAAATAAACACTTTCAGCATGTGAAAAACTGAAAGTCTACCAGACCAGCTAGATAGAATCTTGTAAATAATTCTATGTGATTTGTAAATATTAATATAATCCATAGGCTGGTTTTAGGAATGTTAAAGAGAACTATTTTATGATTAAACTATATGTTGTAATGAGCTTCAAAAATGTAACCACAGTGATTTCTGCTGGAAGAAAGCTAATAAGTCAAGCATTGTAGGACTGTTTGATCTCAAACTCAGAGCCCTGGTGTCTGGACCAGCAAATTCTTTCTATTGTTTTGAGACCAGAGTTAATTGCTAGATTTTACTTGAATAATGTATTTTATTGCTGTGGCTTTCTGGCCAGGTGTAAGATTAAAGAACTGTTGAGTTTCTGTTAGCCTGGGATGCTAAATCAGAACTGTTAAGACTGATGTAATCTAAAATGAGTCAGCAGTACTGCATATTATCCATTTAATGACTTTCTGAGAGAGAGAGAGAGGAGGGACGGGGGGGGGACAGCATTTTAGATTTTGTCTGAACCTGAACACATCTACTCATCAGTACTCTGCCTTTGCTATGTATGTATGCAAGTTATTTAGAACATTGTTTCTCTTAGAAATAGATAGAACATAGTAAGATTAGACTAGCTGTTTTCTATATTTATGTCGGACTATTCTACAGTATTATTTGAAGTATTTTCTTGTGATGTCTGAACTCTTGACTAGCACTGTGTTGAATCCGGAAGATTTGTCTTGTGTTTTTATTATTTATTAAATATATTTAAACCTTTCAACTTTGGATGTTTTGTGTAGAGATCATTTAAGCTCTAGAGTACATTGCATGTATACAGTGATACTGTCCAAGCCACTCTAATAAGGCTTGCTGTTCATCATCTTTAACAACTGGATAATAATAATATTGCACAGTAAAATTGGACACCCTTTGATAAAAGCCTTATTAGTAGCTGATATTAGTGGTTGGTGGCAGTGGCTTCCACCTTATAGCCTGGGTGGAGAAGGGGGCATACCTGGAGAACCTGTGCCAAACTTCCCCAGGAGTGTCTGTGTATTTGTATATAACTCATATCTCAAAGTGTGTGTTTGTCAGCTACTTGGGCAGGGACATGAAGCACTGGTTCAATGTTTACATGAGGGGTATGTCCTCACACCAATAGATCCTTACTTATATTTACCAACTACACTGTTACATAACTGCAAAGAAGGATGAATGGCAATTTCACCCAAAATTTTACAGCTGACTACACCAGGTTCAGCTATGCACTATTGGACCATATATGATTTTGACAAGCTGTGAAACCTAACACACCTATCAATAAAACATCAAGTTTTTTCTCCTTCATTGACCAGGTTAGTCCTACTAGGCTAGTAGTCTCTTTACAGAGGAGATGCAAGGTGGTATTTATACTACTAAGAAACTTTGGTCAGGTCATCAGCAAACTTCCTCTACTCTTTTCATTAGGGGTTGTGGGACATTTTACATCCCCCTGAGATACCACCAATGCAGGCACATGGGGCTTCAGTTTAATGTCTTATCTGATTGAAGAGATATTCAGGAGTACAGCACCTCCCTTACTCTGTGCTACAATATCAAGAATCCATCTAGCTGGTGTCATAAGAGAACTCACAGCCTTCTGCATCAAAGATGGGTGCACTACCTGTTGCACCACTGACAGTATTTCACAAACTGCTATGAAACCATATTTAAAAAAGAAAGAGTGGGAAATACATGTATGGATAAAAATAGAAAGAGAAACCTATTAATGTATTTATAACTTGGTAAGTGGAATGGTCTAATGGACCTTTTCCAGCCATGACGAGGGCATGAGGCAAAGAGATGCATAAATATAAACGTATGAATTGCTTGTTTAGTAAAGATAATCATACTACAAGAAACAAAACCAAGATTTAAATAGATGGACTGCACTTTTGTTCAAGAGTAGTATTGTGTGGCAAAATATGCAGTCATTACATGTGCAAGCCAAGACAGACAATGTTTCTGTGAAGCCAGCTGTGCTGTGAGTTACAGAAATAGGTAGCAAAGTAACTGCAGAAATAAATACAACCACACCAGTGACATTTTTATTTTATTTTATTTATTTTATATTTGTTTACCGGGATAGTCCGGCTGAATACATGTCCATTTTCAGTGCAAAACCTACAATTGGTAGGAAGGCCACATGCCTCATTGCACTGTATGAACTGAAAAGTAAATTCATAGCCTGAGTATCCCAACCAGTGCATGGAATAGCTCAGCTGTATATGGTAAGGCATACTTTTGAAGGGCAGAACAAAGCACCAAAGACAGCTATATAGCACTACGGTTTTGAAATTACAGTAATACTGAGTCCATATTTGTTGGCATCTTTCAGAAGCAAATGGAGAGGAAAGGCATGGGTAGGAAAGTAGCAAAAGGAGACAGTAGCAAGCAGATGAGCACACAAAAGTGCAACCGATACAAGTGTTCAGGATGGGGGAGAAAGCAGGACAAGTGTTTTCTAGGGAGAATGCCACTTTTTTGATATTTGCATAGAGAGGACAGAATGAGGGGTATAAAGTAAAGAAGTAAAGGAAAGGGTTTAAGGTAAGTGTGTGAGTGCAGATGAACACACAGAATGGTACAAACAAATGGGGAGGATGTGCATGCACTTGGATAGGGTGACAAGGAAAAGAGTGAAACAAATACAGGTAGATAAATGGTGGTGGAGAGGTATGAACAATGCATAGGTATGGGCTGTGATACTACAGGTAGGGGGAACACCTGGTTGTTTGCAGGGTGGGTGCTTTTAAAAAACTGAATACAGCATCATACATCATAAGGATAACTATATTGCCTCCAACATGTAGGTATTCAGCTTGCACCGGCAAAACTGATGATGATGACGATATTCAGACACTGTCAACTTGTCTCTTGCATATGCAGTGGACAATGATTGCACAACATCTGCTGTGGGTATATCCACCACTGTGCAGCCTTCCAGGGGTGCAAGACATCATCCTGTGTCACAGTTGCTCACTAACACATGGGCAGCATTCAAGATAAGTCAGCAAGTATGCCATTTCATCAACTTACTGTGGCCCAGTCCATTACACAGCTGAGTGCAGTACTGTAAGATCTTAAAGAGGATGTTACACAGCGTGCAAGAGCAGTGAGCTTAGGGACACAGTGCTGATAGGTCTGATGACAACTGTGGAAGATAGTCAATGCCATCATGTTCAACCAGACTGGCAGTGCTGTCTGATATCAGGGCATGATACATATCCAGAGTGGCCAGTGGCCATGTAATGGTACAAAATCCTTACCTGCATCTAGAAATATACAATACATTGCCATCCCTCTTCATGGGTGACCACAACACAAGCCTAATTTTGGCAGGCCAGCTCAACAACACAGCCAAAGTACTGCCACAAAAGCTGCTGATGGGGAAACCAAGTCCTAGAGCAAAAAGCCAGTGGAATGGACCCAGGTCACAGTTATACAGTGTCATCTCCACCCCCCTCAGAGGAGGTCAAGGTCTATGATACTTTCTGCACCCATCACCTCCAGTCTCTACTTTGCCTCCTCTAACTTGTTCTGCCCACTCAATGTTTGTACTAACAATGTGTCACTGTGCCCCTAGCCACCTGTGCACATGACAATGACTATGATCTACTCCAGTCATTCTTCTGGGTGGAATATGTCGGAATGTTTGATGTACATTGTGGCCAAATGATGCACTCACCATCAGTACTTGATATTAGTGCATGCATCATGTTTGTTTTGTGTAACACTGCAGTGTCACTGTGTATCCTGACTAGATACTGCCTCTTCACTTGCAATGTCAGGCACTGTGTACTGTGCACATCTCTGTCTGTAGGGGGCTGTGTAGCTGTTGCTGTTCCACCTTACCACCATCAGCAATGGTGTTGATGTGCCTTCCTTGCTGACTGTGTGTTCTAAAATTATCAGTATTCTGGGGCTGTCCAACCTGCATCCTTATCAACATACCATGGAACATGACACCTGCTAATAGTGTGGCAGGATCATAATAGAGTGCTACCCTGACATGTTAAGGTATGTGAAAAGTGGTTTTAACAGTAGAAGTATATATTCTGTAATTTTCTGGGTTTGTGCATGTATAGTGCTACCCTGACATGTTAAGGTAGCATAAATGTGGTTTTAGCAGGTGAAGTATATATTTTGTGATATTCTGGGTTTGTGCATGTATAGTATTGCAGTAGATTTCAGCTATCTGTAAGGATTCTGCATGGGTATCATAGTTCAGAGGTCTAGATAGAATCTGGCATCACATTAAACATAGTGCTAACACATGTAGGGGGTCATGTGTGTGTGTGCGTGCGTATATACACATATATATATATATATATATATATATATATATATATACACACACACACACACACACACACACACACACATATATATATATATATATATATATATATAGCTGTATATCTTAATATTAATTACAGTGCTTGCATTAACCAACTAGATGGCCCTGTCAAATTTCTTTTTGCAAGAAACAGAGATATGACTAACATGTGTGTTGTATATGTGAATCACATTCACTACCTGGGTGCTGTGAAGAAATGCTCATTATGAACATATGTGCATCACACACCACCTGGCAGTTCACAGAATAGTAATCCTACTTATTCACAACTGTTTGTGTTTGTGAAGCAGGTGAAGCCATCATTCTTACATGTGTGTAATCTATGGCACCTTGTAATGCAGAGAGGCAGGAATGGTGTTGCAGAAGACATGCAACATATTACTTGTCTCTCCTGTAATGGACTCAGAAACCGTGTATGTTCATGCACATGCAGAAGCATTATTTAAAGGAATTTGTTGAGTATTCTGCTGGAGGACATTAGTGAATATCAGTGTCTCCCATGTAGAGCTATACATATGTTGGTCTACAGAGATATGGAAAAGCCATGCATTCCTATAGATTCTGTGATGGTGACCGCCATACCTTTCAATTTGCAAAGATTGAAAATAGGAAGAAAGGCCTTTGAAAACTAGGTACATCCAGCCAATAATCTGGACATCTAAACAGCATAAAAACGGAGTACCAAACAGCACGTAACTCCTCCTCCTTCTAGTACGAATGTGAGACAGTACTCAGGCACACGTATTTAAAATAGTGTGTGACAAAAATCATGGGAAAATATTAATATATCAAAGAAACACTGTAAAACCTGTAGACTGTAATGAACCATATTAAGAAATTCTACCTCACAAGGCAATTTAATGCTGCAGAAAAGGGAGATGTAAGATGCATATCCTCTTTCTTTATGTTGTTGGTTCCACTAGTACGCTGTTAATGTAGTGTGGTTCTCTGTGTGCTAGACAGCTTAAAAAAAAGTCATGTGATGAGGGAGATTCGAAAAATTGTGTGAAGGGGTAAATCCTGAGAAACAGAGACAGAAACATTCCTCCAGAAAAAGGGGCAGTTGAGAAGGGTACTGGGTGGTTCATGTCCACCAAGATCTGTAGGAAGCCCCAATGTACTCAAAAGCAATTGAAAATCACATGATCAGAGAAGCTTTGACATGTCACTCACTAGGGGTAGCGATCACCACCTTGCCCATTCTGGTGGCAGGCCATAACAGTTATTGGGTGCTGCTTCAAAGCTGATACTTTTCCCAACATTCTTGCTATCTGCAACTGTGATAATTTGGCATGCTTTGCCAATGTTTATTTAGGAACACAGTACTGTTCACCTCACCCACATTTGCACATAATTAGGACCACATTTCCATAATCTTGTTTATTTGTATGCCAATATGTAGTCAATTGCATACTTTGTTTGGTGCACATTTTTGCCCCCTTAACTGTAGTAGAACTTTGGTTTATGATTCATTGCAAGTCTGCTCCTAGCTGTATGTTGCTGTTTCCAGATCAACTGTGTGCTGCATAATATGCAGCTTGTCAGAAAAAAGCCATTCACTGCTGTTAAGTAAGAGTTAATGATAATTAACCTTAACCAATGTCATCTGTAGTTAGAATGCAGAAGTATTGAAATTCCACATAGATTCATAGGTGTATACTAGGCTAATGGCCCTGAAGCCTATATAAGCCTAGCCCAAGAAGATTCCCTGGCATCATGCCGCCCAAAGTTAGTTCCCAGTGACCCTGTCAAGCAAGTCCACTGAAGTGATCCCCAGGGTGAACTTCCTATTGCCCATCCACTCATCAAGAATTCTCTTAAAGAGGGCCAGTGAAGTGCTCTGCTTGACGTGAATGGGAAGTTCGTTCCAGAATATGGAAGTCTCTGGGTTAGGAACCTGTCCCTCCAGCATGTTCTGTTTATTGTGGTAATGAGCTTTAGGTCCCTGGAGCATGTGGCACAGAGGGATTGGGATTTCTTTAGGTGTAGCATACCTAGCAGCTCTGGGTCAGACATGGCTTTGTAGGTCAAGCAGAGATCACCTCTAAGTAGGCAATAAGAGACCAAGTATAGTTGGTGTTTTTTGAGTCTGTCTGTATAGGGCATGTGTCTAAGGCCTAAGATCCTCTTAGTGAGGTATTATTGTGGCCTTTCCAGTTGTTGTAGGTGTCTAGTGAGGTACATAACTAAATGGGGCATTGTAGTCTATAATAGGTCTAATGAGGGATGAATAGATAGGGATTATGGCCTCTTTCTTCCTGGATGAGAAACCTTTTGTAATGAGATGTGCCACATAGGACTTTCTGACTACAGTGACAATGCGGTTATCAAAGGAGAGGTTGCTGTCAACCTGTGTCCCCAGGTCTTTTATCACACCTTCAGCGTTTATTGGACTACTGCGTATATAGTTCATTGGGACTGAATTTTTCCAAAGGGAATGACAATGCACTTTTTGGCATTGAGCTTAAGGCCATGGTTCTGACACCAGTCATTGGTGTCAGTGAGACCTTTTTGTTGAATGTCTACAAGAGTTGGAGAGTCAATAATGGCTCCCAGTTTGCAATCATATGTGAACTTGGTCAGCCAGGGTCCCTTTGTGTTGGCTTGAACTTCAGAGAAGTAGATGCCAAACAGGAGAGGACCTAGGACCAGTCCCTGTGGGACACTGCTTGTAACTGGTCGGCAGTGAGATTTGGAGTCTGCTACTTTCACAGTGTGGGTTTTGTCAGTGAGCCATTTGCCAACCCATCTTATGACATATTAGTTTATGCCTAGTTTAGTAAGTCTATCTATGATTCCTGAGTGAGGGATGGTGTCGAAGGCCTTGGCAAGATCTAGGTAGGCTGTGTGAACTACCTTGCCCTCATCCACAGCTCTGGTGACAGATTTGAAGAAGTCTATCAGGTTGAGCAGGCATGATCTACCTTTCACAAACCTAAACTGCGTGGGGTCCAGTGTTTGGAGATTCCCTATGTCCGTATTTACAAAGTCCATGATGATGCGCTCCATAGTCTTACATATCAGACTCATCAGACTAATGAGGCAGTAGTTCCCAGGGTCTGTAGTTGCTCCCCCTTTGTGGAGTGGGATGACCATAGCAGTGGGCCATTCAGTAGGACAAAACCTGAAATGAGGCTGTGATTGAACAGGGTACGCAGGTGTGGTGCCAGTTCACTTTGTAATTCATGTAGAACACAGCCAGGGATATTATCAGGTCCCATGGAAGCTGTATTCTTGGCTTTGGACAGTCCGGTTTTTACCTGTATAGCTGTGATAATAGGGACTTGGCATTCCCCAGGTATTGTGATAGGCCCTTTAGGGTCCATATGGCAATTAGGGCTTGGAGAACATTCATTAAGTATGCAAGAAGAAGCTATTATGTATTTTATGTCCAGAAATACATAAAAAAAGTGTAGTTGCACACAGCTTTTGGAGGCACACTGTGCAAAATATTTACAAACCATGTTAATGACACTGACCAGCTAAACTGTCATGCATTTTACAATGGAATCATAATTCATAAAGACTTGCATACAACCAGCTGCATCAATCTGCTGTGATTAAATGTTCAAGACACTGGCTTTCAAGAAAATCATAGTGAACATAGATATGGAACAACTGATTTGTTAAGGAATGATCTTGTAGTATTCTTTGAAAATGTAACCGCAGTTCTTGATGAACGGCTGACACTGCATTCTGCTCATCTTGACCTTTTTAAGGTATTCAACACTTCCAGATAAGTAAGCAACTGATAAATTAAAAGCATTAAATGTCAATCCAATCGTAATTCAAAAGGTGAAGCACTAGTTAAACAACAGGACAAATCAGATCAGGGTATAGGAATTAACTGTCTGTGCTTTCGGGGGTTAGTGGTGGTGTTCCACAGGGCTTTGTACTGGACCCACTTTTTTTTGGATTATTCTTCTCACATATAAAAGTGGAAAATGGGCTAAGGATAAGCAAATGTGCTGAAGTCTGCAGAATGGATAACATAATTACTTTAATAAAAGATGATGAGGTTCTCCAAGATTGTCTATAAAGATGCAGCCCTGGTGCAGTAACAACAACCTAACATATTATGCAAGTAAATGTAACATCAAAAGACTTGATAACAAGGGAATACAACATGATTACAAATAAAGGGCCACATCCTTAAAAAATAACAAAACTCCAAAGTGATAGGGAAATTGGAAGGAACAATTTAAACTCTGATCAATGAATATCTATCAGCATCTGAAAACGCATATTCTTTAGCCCATCTAATTATAAAGATGACATCTGGTCACTCTAGTGAGATCACCATACCCCTTCTATATCTCACTGATCTGCTCCTTTACTGAATACAGTCCACATTTTGTTGCTTTCAAGAAGCTAAAACAACTTGAAATGCATAATTCCTCACTAGAAAACTCACAGGGCAAGAAAACTTGAACTATTCAGAAAGGCTTCAGAAACTGTCATTATGATCTGTTTTTTATAGATTACTTAGAGGGGCATTCTACCTGTTCTATATGGCAAAAGGTGATAAACTTTGGTTTGAAAGTCGATGACTGAAGTGCAGTGCTGGAGGAGCTAATTAGGAGATGATACTAGACTGTGGAACCCAATACTAAAATTAAGTATTAATAATATAAACAAAGTGATAAATACATTGCACATCACCTTCCAAGATTATGCAATAAACTTCCTCTAAACAACAGGTGTCAAGCACAAACATCCATCAAAATATGTACATGAGAAGTAGAAAATATACTTGAAGGTACAGCAATTAAAGCTTTTTGAAAACCAGTAAGTTATAAGCTTGACAACTGAACATATGAAACAATAGGAGAGCATTATTCCCAAAGTACTAAGGAGACATAATTCATGGCAGCTTGTTACAGTTTGGAAAAAGGAAGTCTCTCTAATAAGAATAGGAAGGTCAGCTCAAACAACTAAGATGACCCATTTAAGTGCAGTTATAATGAACGTTGTTTGGAAATTACACCATGTCTTACAGTTAGAAAGGGGCTGTGCCATGCCGTAAGCGATGTATAAAAGAGAGAAAGGAAGATCAGAACACCCTTCTGATAGCAGAGGGTCGCTTATACTTTGTCCGACACAACAGTGCTGTTCTATGGGACTTGATAGGATGATAAACCTGCACATATTTTTGATCAGCTCTTTCGTGATACTAGAGTGCAGCAAGATAAGTTGGGGAAGGGCACAATACATCATCAGAGAAAACGCATTTTTTAGTTTTGGAAGCTGTTTCAGGGTACCTTTTTTGTGATCAGTATGAAAAAGGTGTGATAGTGTATGTACACCAACACTCCAAGATACTTAAAATGCTGAACCTGGGAATCCATTAACTTCATAGGATCAGCTTTTGGTTGACTATCCATCTGTCTATATATCCATATACTTTATAGGCTTTGTATATACCAAGAATTGGAGCAAGCATTTTTGTCAGTGTTAACTTGTAGACATTGATTCTGAAACCATTTCCAAAAATCAGTAATACTTGATTGAACAGAAGACTGAATATGTTGAAATGACTTCTTACGAGACACAACAGCTATATCATTCACCGGAGGTGTTGAATTTAGGTATGAAAGATCCATGGAAAAAACATTAATGAAAAGTAACAACAACAGAAGACCTGGCATAGATTACTGGAGTGATCAATATGAGGAAAGTGTGAAAGAATGTGAGTTGCCCTACACAGCTGTTTTCTGTCTGAGGTAGCCATAAAATCATTCTGGTGAGGAGAGGGCTTTGCTAAAAGCAGTGCTGGACAGTTTTCCCAAAAGGAGGGGTAGATGGACTATATGAAAAGCTCTCAAGAATCAGTAAGGAGTACACCATTGAAATGACCTTGTCAGATGGAAGCATGACAAATATCTGCATTGCAGTTTAGCAAAATGACAGTTTGCCAAAATAAGGTCTATCAAACTGTTTGGACACTTGTGATGCCCCTTAATAAAATGTAACCTAACTAGAAGTTATATTAATTTGTCATGGGCCTCTCCCAGATGGAGATGTCAGGGTATTTTATACACCCCAGGGGAATGTTTTGTCTGCATTCAAGTTGTTTGGTAAAACATTTGGTTGAATTTTCCACTTTACCAGACTATGTTTTGCCAGTGTGCAGCAGACCCTTGACACAAATGAGCAGGATGGCACAAGCGAATGCTTTAAGAACAGTGATCGTACCATGCTCACTGCTAAATCTGCACAACGAGCTATCATGATTTTATTTGTCTGTCTGTCTATCCTTCGTTGACCAGTTAGTCCCACAATGCAAGTAGATCTGAGGTAGTATTTATACTACAAGGGGAAATTTGGCCAGAGAATAGGGGTACTTCCTCCACTCATTTCAATAGGTGCCATGGGCTCTTTTTCTTCCACCTGAGCTACAACCAACTCAAGCAAATGGGGCCTTGGTTTAACATTCTTTAAAATGTTTGGCAGTTGGTAACCTTATTTCTGGAGACTTTAGCTGTGGAGGGAATTAAACAAGAGTCTACACTTTTTGGGGGATTATATGCTGCACCTTAGGAAAGAATAAGATAACGTTGTACTTATAAGCCTCAGAAGATAGGCTGGGGTTAATAAAGTAAGGATACGGTCTGGTATTAAAGCCTGATTGACATTTTAAGAAGAGCAATATGTGAGCATTTTTACTGTGGGTATCCTTACTCTGACATTACTAGAGAAGGCTATTTTATACAAGTTGTGGACAGGTGTCATTTGTACTTAAAATGTTAAACAAATGGCTAATACATTGCTGAGAGACAAGAGAAGCAACAAGGAACAGTGGCAGAAGGTTAACTACCATGTCCTTGTGGCAAGGGTAAGAGAGAGCTGGCATTGAAACAACTGTGGCTCATTAATGATCTCAGAATCTCCACAAACGTCTGATTTCTGCACAAATGCCTTTGGAAAGCTGGAAATGCAATAAATTCTGCAGTGCATGCTCATGAGTGTGCGCACGCACACATGTACTCACAAAAGACACAGACACACACACACACACACACACACACACACACACACACACACACACACACACACACAAAAGACACAGGCGTGCGCACAAGCACACACCCACACTCACTCTCATGTATATAAAAGATAGACACAATCATGCTCCTAAGTACAGAAAGTTCTGTACTATTATAAATTCTGATACGATAAACGTAGATAATATGTAGATATTCAAGATTACTAGCTATTGTATCTGATTATTCTGTACTATTATTTTTAACTGCTTTTTCCTAATTTTTTGCTGCACTTAATTCACTGTACATACCAACAGAATGCTGCTTGTCATTTGACTCTGAGTAATGTGTGTTCAATTTGTGAGCTGTGCGATTATGTAATTGGACTAGACAGAGATTAAAGAACGTATTACTTGATTCACTAGGCCACTCTAATCACATTGTGCCCTTCTTAACCTCATGCTGTTATCGGATTTCTGACTTCAGGAACTCATGGAAAATGCCTGTACACTTGCAAGGAAGTTGTAAGCAATCTGCAAAAATAATGAGATGTTATCAGTCATAGTAACTGGCTGCCATGACTTCTCTGCATAAGCAATGGCATGGCCTGAGTGCATATACACATGTATGTCTGAATAATAGAGACTATTACAGTTATATTCAAGCATTTAGATAAATGTCAAAGTCAGACTTATAAACTATCAGAACCTCTGCATCTCTTATCTAGTTTATATGAAACAGTATACAGTGGTGCAGCGTGTCTGGAAAATAAATGTGTCAAATGGTTTGGAAACCAGATGCATGGTTTTAGAGATATGCGAGTTACAAAAAACATGGCCTTCCACAAATTTGTGTGAAAAAAAGCTTTGAAATGAATGCCAGTCTGCATTACATAGCAGTCCTGTGAGGCATCTTCTAAGGAGAAGAAATTACTTTTGTAAACTACATAAAAAGTATGGAGTAGTTCAAAAGTCAGATCCAGTTTATGGATTTACAAAAGCCCATTCATTTCACACGGAGTATAACTCTAAAGGCTTAAAGCTTGTGTAGCTGTTGTGATAGAACATTCAATTTTAAACAAATGTTGATAGTTTGCACCTGATGTGGCAGTAGTACAAAACTGGTGGAGGTGAGGGACATGTATATTACTGTCACTGACATCCTCATGTTTGCATTTCTTAATCCTAGTTTAGAAATTAATACAATCCAGAACCACAGAGGTTAAACAATCCGGCTCACTGACAGATCACGATTGGAGTCAGTACTCTTAAGAAACGGGAATCAATATGCATAAAATATACAGCACTGAGAGTTTGAAATGTGAAATATTCTGTGTAAGCAGTACTTTGATACAAACTTGACATTTTTAGAGAATGCTATGGTGCATGCACATGCACTCTAGTTTTATTACAAAAGATGACAGTTTGGTGTATGGTGCAATGGGATGGAGCCTTTAGTAGATTAAGGAAACATCTGGGTTAGAGAGGTGGCCATGGTGCCTTTGCTGTGGATGGAGAGGAATGACAAGAAATTGCCTGCTTTCTACTCTGTAGGGCTAAGATGAAGGCAAATCTTAAGGGCACATCTTCCATCAATGTACTCCATGTGGAGACTGGAGCTTTATGCTTACAAGTGTGGGGGGGGGGGGGGTGAGGAGGCTACATCTCTGACTGAGTGAAGGCATACCCACTACTTCAGTATTTACCAAGACGGGTGTAGGAAGCTAAGGTACAAGCAAAAATCCTCTCTTTACTGCTTGCGCAACAGCCATGCCATAACGGTCTTCCAGTTGCATAGACACTAATGGTAGGCAGGAGTGGGAAGCACAGAAGAAGATACATCAGTCGCTCAAGAGGTAGTACACTCAACTTTCATGTTGAAATATAAAAGTGGGTTCTATTCCCAGACTAGGTGCTAGATTCATTTTCCACTACCAATACTGCAGTACAGTATAAAGGAGATTTAATCCTTTAGATTAAACATTAAGCTGAGGCCCCATCTGCACAAGTTGATAGTCTCTTAACTGGATATAAAAGATCCTGTGACAGTTTATATAAAAAAGAGCAAGATTTCTATATTATTTGAAAACATATTTATATCACCAACTTGTTAAAATCAAGCACGCATTCACTCAGTAGAATTTTACTGCTGTCCTGGTTAAGTTTCTCCTAGTCAATGTGATTACCACCTATGGACTCCCCTGAAAACAGACTATACCAGCTGGCTAAATGCCCACCAGTCAATGTGATTACCACTTATGGGCTCCCCTGAAAACAGACTATACCAGCTGGCTAAATGTCCTACACTCATGTGATTACCACCTATGGACTCCCCTGAAAACAGACTATACCAGCTGGCTAAATGTCCCACATTCAATGTGATTACCACCTATGGACTCCCCTGAAAACAGACTATAAGAGCTGGCTAAATGTCCCACAGTCAATGTGATTACCACCTATGGACTCCCCTGAAAACAGACAATAAGAGCTGGCTAAATGTCCCACAGTCAATGTGATTACCACCTATGGACTCGCCTGAAAACAGGGTCTATATTAGAACACTGAACATTCAAAATTTAGAGTCTTCTAATATCGACCCATTTTCAGCGAACACTGAAAATATCGAAGAAACAGAAAACCAAATTTTTTCCTAGGGAAAGAATTCGGTTGTCCGTTTCTGTTGCTTCGGTATTTTCAGCGCTGTGGTGGAAAGTTATGGGTTGGGTTCAGGTAAGTGTGTGATTGTGTGGACGTGAAGGTCACGTGGGTTAGGGCATGGGTCAGGTAAGTGTGCGATTGTGTGGACATGAGGGTTAGGGCGGGGTAGGTGAGTTAGGGTTAGGGCATGGCTGAGGTGACTGTGCGATAGTGACAGACTTTAGGGTTAGGGTTTAGGTTAAGGTAAGTGGATAGTTAGTGGTGCATGTATAGTTTAGTGTAGGGTTAGGTGTAAGAGTTTAGGTGCATGTGTGTAGATTGCTGTTTGTTTGGTGTACTTGCATTGTGTGTATGTGTTTTGGAGCAGCAAATTTTTTCCCTAGGAAAAAATTTGCTGTTCTGTATGTTCAATGTTTTAAATTTTTGATTAATAGGGTTCGATATTAGAACACTCGAAATTTTGAACGTTCAGTGTTCTAATATAGACCCTGAAAACAGACTATACCAGCTGGCTAAATGTCCCACAGATAATGTGATTACCACCTATGGACTCTCCTGAAAACAGACTATACCAGCTTGCTAAATGTCCCACAGTCAATGTGATTACCACCTATGGACTCCCCTGAAAACAGACTACAAGAGCTGGCTAAATGTCCCACAGTCAATGTGATTACCACCTACGGGTTCCCCTGAAAACAGACTATAAGAGCTGGCTAAATGTCCCACAGTCAATGTGATTACCACCTAGGGACACTCCAGAAAACAGACTATACCTATTGGGATTAATTCAGTCATCAAAATGTCAAATAAATAAACAAAATATAATAATGGGTTATTGTATAAAACAGTGCATAATATTTGTCACTTGTATTGAAACATTAAAATTGGTGTCTTTCTTACTGAGTTTTATTAATACAAAGTAAACCATCAGTCATCTGCACCTGTACCATGTACCAGAGCAAATCACTACATTTAAAATGTTGAACACAATTTCAGTTTGTATTTAAGCACGGCTCATTTCCGAGGGAATGGGATTATTTCTGACTTTTTCAAGGGACAATAATGGCAGGGAGTTCAAAAGTATGCAACTCTCTCAGAAGTGAAGCAGCATATGGTTTCAGTAGCTTCAAAAGCACAATTACTAATCTGAAAAATAAAACAAAAAATGCAAGGCAAACTCAATGGGAACAATGTACATTACATTCAGAACATCACAGAAACATTACAGTAATAAGCGTTTTCAGAGTCAGAGACTTCGTCAGACTACTGAAAACATATGAACTAGAGTTTGAAATGAAAAGTACTAAAAGCACATTACCTTTAAAAAAACACTCAATGCCATAATTTCTTCTTTTATAAAATGACCTTAAAATTAATATAATCTCTGATTTAGGGAAGACTGTGGCATTACTTAACATTTGCCAATAATATTCTCTCAAATTAAGCTCATCTTCAATATAAAAATTTCTGTTGTCTACTCTACTCTTTCCAATACATAAAAATATATATTTTTTAAATGTTTGACAAACAACAGAATGGTAAAAGAAAGCAATTGTGTAATTTTTTTTACTGAAGTAGCATAGTTGTGCTAATATATTCTCTTATATAATGTTTTTTGTACAACCGATATAAAATGGTTCACATATAAGACAGGAGGCTACATACACTGGACATTCTGACTTTCAATTAAAATAACTTGGGTTTCATATTATCTCAACGTATTAGGGCAATAAAAAGATGGAGAATTAAAAATATATCTACAACAGTTACAAGTAAATGTGCCGCTCAATTTCTTTTTCGGACTCCTGATGATTTTACCACAGCTCTCTAACATGTCCTTCACATTTAAATTCTTTTTATTTAAAAACATGGGGATTCACCAGCTATCCCTGAAAGCAGGGGATTGGACATTAAAATATTTATTTAATTCATACACTAAGCTGTTGGTTAGAAAGATTTTATAATAACTAATCTATCAGAGGGTCTTATTTTTCATTTGAGACGTTTTATAGCTATATGGCAAATGAGAAAATATGACTGCTGAAATGTTTTTTATACTCAGAAATGTACAGATGAATGTTTTGTAAACTGTACAAAATACAGAAGTGGAAGTAATACATTTTGGGTTGGCTTTCAGCAAGTCATTCATATCAGGATCTTCAAAGCATGAACTCTTCCACCATTCTGCAACAAGCTATGATGGTTTACCCATAATGCCCTGTTGATCTCCCTACTCATTCATTATATTACACTTTTATAACATCATATATCATGTGACCTGATCACACATCATTTTCAAAGTCCATGTAGATTCTAAACAATTTTCTTCATTTTGTTTTTAGGACTACTAATCTTCTCTATTATTATGTTTACTCCATGTATTGCATGAATTAACAATATTAATTAATCACAAAACATAAATGTTCTATAGCCCCCACACTTCCTATGCAAGGTGCTTTATAAGAGTGTTTTGCAATAGCATTTGTGAAACATCTTTGTAAAATCCGTCATCCATAAAAATGACAGGATAAGTTAACTATGGCATATCAATTTCAGCTATGATACAAACTTTAAATGTAGTACATAGTTTTGAAATGTTATACTTTTCTGTATACCCTTCTAAAATCATACTTTCAGAGATACTGCATTTGCCTCGCACCGTTATTGCCTTGCTGTATTGCATTGCAATAACAAGCTTCAACAACATTCTGTGTAGACCCAGTGGACTGCACTCAGTACCCAATATGGTGAATATGATTCAACCTCTGAAAATATATATCTATATATGATATTCTTTATCAGGAACAATTTTAGAACGCAGTTATGGGTTTCCCATGTCAAACACTTATAAACTGCAACAACCACTTTATTAGTGTGTTAAGCACAACACTTTGCTGTCTCTATATTGTGTACTCCCCATCCCTTTGCGCGCTCGCGCGTGCACACACACACACATAACTGTGTACAGTATACATTATACAAAGTACTTTACTTGTGCAACGGCTCAAACATGACTGGCATACTTGCTCCTCAAGCCATTCATCTTATTCTGAAGTAAGATTTAGACTTGGGACCGGTGGTGGTGCTGCGGTAGCGTGTTCGCCTCACAGTAGGACGTCCTGTTCGACTCTCAGCTTGAGCGTCTTCTGTGTGGACACATGCGTGAATGGGCGTACCATCATTGAAGGTTGTGCGTCAGGGCCGGCAACTCGGCACGTTAAAAATCTACTGCCAATCATTAGCGGTCTGGAGTTCCGCTGTGGCGACCTCTAACTGGGAAAAGTCAAAAGACACAACAACAACCGAGAGTGATGAGAGTGAATCCAGCACTGACTCATGTACAGCTGTGAAATGAAGTCCACTGGGGGATGGGTACACAAATGATATGGTGCCTAGAGGGGTGTAGGGCAATGATGTTATGCCCTAGTTCCCTTCTGACTTTGTACTTTAGAATATATTAAACAGAGAAACTGTCTTCCTGTAAGTCTGTTTTTTTTATAATGCACATACCTTTCTTTAAATAAGTGAAAATGACCTGTCTCATAAAAAGGTTATAAATAGGGGCTGTATGTAACAATTTGAGAACATAGCATAAAGGATTATGATTGCATTTCAGATCATGCCTAGCGTGTTATGCATCTAAGATCAGATCTTGAGAGAGGAGCAAAGTTTGAGTTCCATGTCGAGAGCACATAACATTGTAGCTATAATAGAAAGCCTGATTGTAAATCTTTGTAGTACATAGAGCTTCAGCTGCCCCAGTATACCACCACTTGTAGAGTGTAAGAACATAAACATGAAATTTGTCACTGTTTCTCAGCTTTGAAGCCCATGAAACACTTTGCACTGCACCTGAAGCTACAACTCATTCTTTCCCTTTTTGTTTTAAGCTCCTGGCCACTGTTTGTTTGAGAAAGTAAAGAGTTTCATAGCTTTCAAAGATGTCTAACACTTCACACATATACACATTTGAAAGCTGTGAATGCTGATATGGGACAAGGACATAACAGCAGTTAGAGGTGTTAAACAAGCTTGTCTTTTCCCTCATTTTGGAGTGTAACTACTAGTCTCCATGCCCTACAATGTTACCAGCCTAGTATTATTTTTGAAGAAAATATTTAAAAGATGCACAAGTGCTCCCAATTTCAGTTAGTGAGGCAATATCTCAACATGGATAGCCCTAATTACTGGACAAAAGTGGGCAACTTTCTGTGTGGATACTTACTTTATGGTAGTGAATCATGGTACTAATTATATGGGAGGAGGGGTGGTCACATACAGAGAAAAGGAAGTTAAGACCTTCATGGAAAGTGTTTCTTTTATTATGAATTGTCTACCTACTGACCAGTGCAGAGGGTATTTATATAGCCCAGTGTAAACATAATCTGTTCCAGGACCATAAACACAGAAAGATATTTAGACTGTCATGCAATTAACTGTGACAATCTACAGGGCCAAATCATCCTCCGAGTAGGCATCCTGTAGTACACCATCACATATTAGGGTTGTCTGCCCTCAGCCTTAAAAGAAGCTGATGAGAAATTCAGAGTAAGAATTAATACTGCATAGGTTCATAGGTAAATTCTGGACAATCAGTCTACAGACCATTACAAGCTTAGCAAAAATAATTTTATTGAAAAGTTCCCGCTAGCCTCCATCAGGGCAAGACAAGACAGACCAATACAGAATTTGAGGCTACCCATTCAATTATCTAAGTTACCTTGAAGGTGGAAAGGGTGATACTGTGATTGTCATGCAGCAGAAGGTTGTTCCAGAGCTGAGGGATACATTGGGATATGAATCTATCATTCCCACGTGTCTTATTTATCTGCTGATGAAGATTTCGTTCCTCTGATTATTTGAGATACCATTAGTTCTGCAAAGGAATAAAAGGTCAAAATAGGGTTGGATGTTTCATTGCTCAAAAAGCTAGACACAGAGATGTTTGTAAGAGACTGAGTACAGAGAAAGGGCTGCCAATATCTCTTGATATTTTTAAGAACACTGCTGTTTTATGGTATGAATTTCTGAGGTCTCTCAAATTGTGTGATATGGCAAATGCATGCCAAAAGGGGTATTGTATTCACTAATGTGTCTGATAAGATTTCAGTAAAGAGAAATAAAGACTTTAATGGATCTAGTGGAGATGAGAGGAGTCAGATAAAAAGGCTTTATGACTACTGTGGAGACATGATGGTGAAATGATAAGGAATTATCAACGTGAGTGTTTAAATCCCTTAAAAGAATGTCTGATTGGTGTGGGTACAGCAACCTGCATGGTAAGCGAAACTGTCGTGTTTGCCAAAATGAACTATGCTACACTTTTTTTAGTATTTAATTTGTGACCATTGTCCTTGCATCATTTGTTAAACGTGGTCTAACCCTAGTTGGAGCAACTGTAAGTTGAAGATCAAATGAGAGCATCCAGATTACAGTCGTCTGCAAATTGATTTAAACACAGACCAGAAGTGCTGGCTAGAAGGCCTGAGAAATAGATGTCAAATAGGTGATGTACCCATAGTATGCCACTGGTAACTTTTTTTTTTTTTTTGATTTTAGAAGTGTCACCTGTGACAATAACCACATGTGTTTTGTCAGATAACAAATTATCTATCTACAGCACAATATAAGGATTTATTTTCCTAACTATAAATCTGTCAATAATGCCTGCATAGGAAATAGTGTCAAAGGCCAGGACCAGGTCTAGGTATGCTGTATGCACAGCATAACTGCTATCAACTGCTTCAGGTACATTCTCAAAGAACCTAAAGTGGTTAAGGAGGCAGGATGGACCTTCCTTTGACAAAGCCGTATTAATGAGGGTCCAGGGTTAAGAGATTTTCAATGTCCAGATTAATAAGATCTGAGATAATTTACTCCATAGCTTTATATATGAGGCTATTGAGACTAATGAGTCTATACTTACCAGGGTCTGCTGTTGGGCTACCCTATTGTAATGGCATTACAATGGCTTTTACCAGGCTTCAGGAATGTAACTAGTTGAGTGACTTGGATTAAAGTGGTTAAGTAGGGTTTTATAAAGGCCATATTTGGCACTGATAATCAGGCAACCTGGTATTTCGCCAGGGCCCATGGAGGAATTATTCTTAATTTTTGAAAGGGCTGAGAGAACTCATTCCATAGTAATTAAAGGAGGTAGCTGGGACTGTGTAACTTGTGCAGTAGCTATAACTATGGATGGAGTAAAATTTGCAATACATTTGTTAGCTAACATAGTAGCTTTTTCCCAGACAGTGCAATATTATTGTGAACCAGCTCTGAACATTGTTGGGTGCTACTTCTTAATTTCCTGATATAGTTAAAGAAAGATTTGTAGTTAATTTTGGTTTTAGTGGGTATTTTACATTCATACTCAACTTTGATGTTCCTAATGGTTCCCTTAAGTACTCTATTTGCTTAAGTGCACTTTTAAGGTAGATAGAATGAGACACCTTATCAGCATTAAGCAGTTTCTTCATCTTGTTATGTAATTTATTTATTTGGTTATTCCACTATAGGGGTTTTAAATTTATCATTATATTTGGTGTGAATAAGGAATGCCTTATCAATACAGCTATTTAAGGAGTAGTAGAAGTCAGAGGCCCAGGAAGTAGCTTTAACAATGAGACCCATCAGAGGAGGATTAGAGTAGCATTTGTTTAGCTCATCAAGTAACTGATGATTGTTTTTGAGAAGACACAGTTTGTTTTTGAGAAGACCCTAAACACTGAGATATTTGCATTGGAAGAAACACCAGTTTTAAAGACAAAAATTACTGATTTATGGTCTTATTTAACAAGTCATGATAATATGCATGGCGCTATGTAAGAAATGACCAAATTTGTGAGGACCAGATGAAGGATATCAAGGCACCTAGTAGGATGGTTAACTATCTGTGAAAGAGAGTTAGCATTTATAATGTAACAGAATCACTGGGCATGCTGACCACTGGCATTGTAGGTCAGCCAGTTTATGATTAGTATTAAGGTAAAGTGTTAAATGGAAATTACAGCTAATGTGTTAACTCATTCACTCCAATGGAGCTCAATAAGTTTACAGTGTAACTTCCAGTGGGCGGAGCCTAAGACTTTGAACAAAATCAAATTATGTCCTCACATTTCAAACACATGTTCACATCTCTGGAACTATAAGGGTTATGAAAAAAGTGTAAATGGCAAACTCTTCAGCACAAACTATTTTTTTAGTGGTAATATTCTTTAGGTTCTAGGTCATAAACAGAATTTTATAAGTCACAGTAAACACAGTAACAATTACATTTGTAATATTTTGAAAACAACTTATAATATCTCAGCAACCACTCAAGTTGCGCATATATTGTCAGCAGCATTTTATTCATCTAGGTGAGAGCTTTCATATGAGGCTAAACTAGTTCTATCTGTGTTACTTGGTTGTTGAGATATTTAAAAAAATGTGAAAATTATATCTAAATATATTTAATATCATAAAAACAACAGTTAATATCTATTTACCTGTACTAGACAGAGGTCAAATATTAATTCAGTTGAGTTTGTGATTGTGTAAGCTTTAAGATGAAATCTTTTAAAACCTTGTAAATAGCACAGTTTGGGAATTATTGAAGTAAATATGAACAAGCAATATTTGACGCCTAGAGGCATCAGTAGGAGTTAACTGCATATGCAACTGGAGGCGTCACTCGGATGTAAGTTAAGAAAACTATCATGCTCAGAAGGGGACACAGAGGGTGTTATATAGCTATCTATGAAGTGGTAACTAGCCTTGTTTATGGTGATTTGGCCTTTTAGGAGTTCTCATGAGGTGTCCAAAGGAATATGTTAGGAGGTGATGATATCCATGACAAACACTGATGCTCCCCCATAACTGTCAGTAGGTTTGAAGACATGCCCAGCATTATACACAGGAAAAGAGGGATAGCTTTAATTGCTCTGAAACAATGTTTTAGTAATTCCACATACATGAATGTGTTCAAGCTGTAGGAGAGTCTGAAGGGCAGTTTCACTTTTTCTTGTCCCCTGGGCCATAAGGTTAGGTGAAAGCCTATCACTTACTTTTAACTGCTACAAGCATTTTCTATTAATTTCAAACACTGGACTCATTTTTTACAGCATCCCACACCTAGACTTTGGAACAAATCATGAACAGGCTTACAAACAGAAGCATCTTCCAAAGGTCAAGAAAGGTACACAGGGTAGCTGTAACTGGTCATCATCTTCTTTCGGCTGCTCCTGTCAGGGGTCGCCACAGCAGATCAACTGTTTACATTTCTTCCTGTCCTCTGCATCTTGCTCTGTCACACCAACCACCTGCATGTCCTGATTTCTCCATATGATTGCATTGTCCCTTGTAACATTCTTTTTTTTAATAGTTAAAAAAGCAATGCAGATTGTGTTGTTTGTCACTTCTCCTGCATAGGTGTGCTGTGCAAGCATGGGAACATAAGTACCATATTCATGCACAGTAAATCAGCCCTCAGAAGACAACGAGGAAGAAGACTGAAGTACCCTTATAAAAAGAAATTATTGAACTCATTCAAGTCTATAGCACCATTTTGTATACTTCCCGTTATGACCCATAACTCCTTATGACATCCAGACCTTTCTTGGTCCTGACTTTTTAACTAAGTGACTTACCAGCTTATAATAGGCAGAAATAAAAATGGTAAGGATTTCTTAATAAAATGATAATAAGACTGTTAATTTAGGATACCCTGCAATAGAATAGCCTCGATTATATTATGCTTTTTAAGTTGATTTTTTTTCTTTCTTAAAAAATGTAATTGTACAATACCAATAATCCATTTGTGTTTTTGAGTATATCAGGATTTACCCAAGGTAGGCTTTGTTTAATCATTCAGACTTCGACCTTGTGATCAGTCACACCGACCATGTGTAAATCCTGATATACGTTTGCACAGTCATGGATTATTGCCAAAGAATAACAAGGCCTACTGGCAAAAGGTCAAGAAAGGTACACAGGGTAGCTGTAACTGGTCATCATCTTCTTGTGGCTGCTCCTGTCAGGGGTCACCACAGCAGATCAACTGTTTCCATTTCTTCCTGTCCTCTGCATCTTGCTCTGTCACACCAACCACCTGCATGTCCTCTCTCACCACATCCATAAACCTTATCTTAGGCCTTCCTCTTTCCTGTTACCTGGCAGCTTCATCCTTAGCATCTTTTTCACAATATACTCTGCATCCCTCCTCAGCACTTGTCCAAACCAACGTAATCTTGCCTCTCTGGCTTTGTCTCCAAACTTTCTAAGCTGGGCTGACCCTCTAATATACTTATTCCTAATCCTGTCCATCCTCGTCACACCCAGTGCAAATCTTAACATCTTCAACTCTGCCACGTCAAGCTCTGACTCCTGCCGTTTTGTCAGTGCCACTGTCTCCAACCCATATAACATAGCTGGTCTCACTACCCTCTTGCAAACCTTCCCTTTCACTCTTACTGTTACTCGTCTGTCACAAATCACTCCTGACACTCTTCTCCACCCACTCCATCCTGCCTGTACTCTGTTCTTCACCTCTCTTCCACACTCACCATTACTCTGAACTGTTGATTCCAAGTATTTAAACTCTTCCACCTTCCCCACCTCTACTCCCTGCATCCTCACCATTCCTCTATCCTCCCTTTCATTCACACACATATATTCTGTCTTAGTCCTGCTGACCTTCATTCCTCTTCTCTCTACAGCATATCTCCACCTCTCCAGGGTCTCCTCCACCTGTTCCCTACTCTCACTACAGATTACAATGTCATCTGCAAACATCATAGTCCACGGGGACTCCTGTCTGATCTCGTCTGTCAACCTGTCCATCATCATTACAAATAAGAAAGGGCTCAGAGCTGAACCTTGATGTAATCCCACCTCCACCTTAAACATATCAGTCACTCCCACCGCAGACATCACCGCTGTCACAGTACCCTCGTACATATCCTGTACAACTCTTACATACTTCTCTGACACTCCCGACTTCCTCATACAATACCACAACTCCTCTCTAGGCACCCTGTCATATGCTTTCTCTAAATCCACAAAGACACAATGCAACTCCTTCTGACATTCTCTGTACTTCTCCATCAACACTCTCAAAGCAAACATTGCATCTGTAGTGCTCTTTCCTGGCATGAAACCATACTGCTGATCACTAATCATCACCTCCCTTCTTAACCTAGCTTCCACTACTCTTTCCCATAACTTCATGCTGTGACTGATCAGTTTAATCCCTCTGTAGTTACTACAGCTCTGCACATCACCCTTATTCTTAAAATTCGGTACCAAAGCACTTTTTCTCCATTCCTCAGGCATCCTCTCACTTTTCAAGATTCATTAAACAATCTAGTTAAAAACTCCACTGCCATTTCACCTAAACACCTCCATGTTTCCACAGGTATGTCATCTGGACCAACAGCCTTTCCGTTCTTCATCCTCTTCATAGCTATCCTTACTTCCTCCTTGCTAATCCACTGCACTTCATGATTCACTATCCACACATCATCCAACCTTCTCTCCCTCTCATTCTCTTCATTCATCAGTCCCTCAATGTACTCTTTCCATCTGCTCAACACTCTCCTCGCTTGTGAGTACATTTCCCTCATTATCTTTTATCACCCTTACCTGCTGCACATCTTTATTAGCTCGGTCCCTCTGTCTAGACAATTGGTACAGGTCCTTTTCTCCCTCCTTAGTGTCCAACCTTTTATTCAACTCATCATACACCTTATCCTTAGCCTTCGCCACCTCTGTCTTTGCCATGCACCTCATCTCCTTATACTCTTGTCTACTTTCTTCATCTCTCTGTGACAATCCCACTTCTTCTTCACCAACCTCTTTCTCTGTACACTCTCCTGTACTTCTTCATTCCACCACCAGGTTTCCTTGTCCTCCTTCCTCTTTCCAGATGTCACACCAAGCACCTTTCTAGCCATCTCTCTTACTAGCTCTGCTGTAGTTACCCAGCTATTCGGTATAACTGGTGTGCTGCATAATTATGTCATTACAAACTATCTCAAGAATGGGACTGCTTAGAATGAAGGAAGAACACTTCAATACTAACTGATGTTTGGGCAATTACTATTGACAAACAGCCATAGGCTGATATGTCCACAGACAAGGACCGCTATTTGCCCATGAGTGCCTTTTTGTGCTCAAATTTATCTATCCCATTTCGTTAGAGATTCGCTTTACCAATCTCATGATCAATAATTACATATTACCCCTAATGAGAATGACTGGATTCATACCATAGATAATTTGATGCAAATTATTATTATTATCAATCCTCTACTGTATGAATATTTCATATGTTTGACATTTTAATTTGTTCTAAGAAACCAACTGTGTAAGAAGCTGCTTTTTTAAAGACCTCATTATGGCTAGATTTGTTCTCCAAACAACTAGATAAGTAGTGTGTCGGTGTGGTCAGTTAAAAACGCCACACTGTGCAGGCACTGCGCTAAGACTAGGAGAGTCTAAAGGATAGCAGTGTAGTATTCAAAAGGAGCCATCTGCTGAAGCAGTATTACAGATCGCAGTTTGTGTCTGAGCAATAGTCATCCTAGATGGTAGTAGGTAAATGTGGTGTAACACTGCTTTGTGCGGTTTACTACCAAAAGCTTGAAATGCAATTCGTTTGTTCATTACAATGACCCACAACAACGAAAATGACAACATTTTTACATTGACATGTTGACTATCCTTTCCCCAGCATCCGCAGTCGACGTTATTTGACATAACAGAAGGTGATGTCGGACACCAAGGATATTCAGCTCAACATACCATGAGTATTTCACTTCAATAACACACGTTTTTACTGTTTTGCAGGGGGGGGGCAATCCCCCTGCACCCTTCCATGTGGGGGGATTATGCCCCCAGAACCCCTGCAAATTATGTATACCAACTCCAAGATTATACTACAATGAGGAAAAGGTTAAATTCCCTGGTCCTCACTGTACCACGATCTCCATTCACAATGCTGAACCCATAATAACGAAGCACTCTTCCGTTTCACATTGTGCATCTTTGAAATCATACTTTCCATCACCTGCTGTTCGATCACCTGCATTTTGTTCTTTTGATGGTAAACACCTTTGTGCATATAGGGGCATTGCAATAGTGCATGATATAAAAGAAATGCCAGAGCTGTAGCCCTATCTAGTATCCTTCACCTTGAACAGTGCTGAGGACAGTGTAATGATTTAACTAATCTACAAAATAGTTCACTTAGTTAGGACTTTTTACCTTGAAAAACCATAAGCATCTGAAAAATTAATACTGTGATGGGAACTGACACCATTCCTAAATCACAGCATAGATAAAGTTCGTGAACTCAGTTTACTTCAGTCATTTTTGTTTGCCAATAATGCTCCTCAGAGCACCAGCAATAAACTGCTTCTTTCTGTGTTACAGGTACTGGTGACATTTAAGTATGCTTGGAAATTCTTGGACTTTGACAGATCCCATGTAGTGAGTACTGAGTCTGAGGCATCGTGCTTAGCTTACTGACTAGAAGACAATTAGGTGACCATAGCCCTAAACACACGGAGCAGAAACATGCACACTGCGAAGGAAAAAATCATTTATGGTTTGCCTAAAGAATTAATAGATTTATATAAAAAAACACCTTTTATTAAAATGTGTTGCAATGAAATGTAACAGTTTAACAGACAAAAATAAATTAAAATGTCATTTGGTGTCGTAATTCGATATTAATGATCTATGATTTTATCTGTTAATTTATTTAGTCTTGGTTTCTTTGAATTTGGCGATATTATTTTATTGTACTGCTTATTTAACAATACACCTCGCTGTTCCTATGGAGACAGAAGCATTTGGACAAAGTAGGTCTGCTTACAGAGTTTTATTGCACTAGATGAAAAAAAAAACACTTTTACTGTCATCTTCCGCCTTGCAAATTCCTCAGCTCTATATTCTCTAGAAAGCTTATAGCCAAAGTCTAATGCATGCACGATGTTGTGCTTATTAATCCTATAGAAAGACAAAGACGAGGAAAGACCTCCACTGTCAACTTGTTAACTTTGCACTTGTATCTGCTCTATGATGAAAGGTAAGCAAGAGAGGGAAAGGGTGTGCCAAACAGTTGAGGTGTCACACCAGAGATGGCTTGCAATCACAGAGATCCTGGGTCAGAAACAGGACCAGCTTTTATGACTCATGCCGAGTTGATGAAGCAGGTGCAAAGTAGATATCTATATATCTATATGGGTTCCCTTTAAATCATTGAATGTTCAGAACATTGAAGTTCTGATCATCGAGACCAGAACATCGAAGGTTTAAAGTGGAAGTGCCAGGTAAGTAAAATTGTGGAATGTTGGATGTGTATGCAGTGCAGCAAGGTGCCCTGCATGTTGTGTGCGTGTGTGTGCCATCTGAGTGTTGGCATTCTAGGTAGAGTACGGGAAATCTCCTGTTTAGCACTACCGCATATAGCAGTAAACGGGAGATTTCCCTTACCCCACTTTTGTGCGATCTCAGAGTTGGAATATTAAAGTGGGGGGGTGTGGGGGGCACAGCCCCCCTGCATAACATAGTGTTTGTGATTTTTTTTTTTTACGGTTCATTTTGAATTTTTGATGTTCTGAACATCGATGTTCTGGTCTCGATGATCAGAACGTCGATGTTCTGAACATTCGATGATTCAAAGTGAATCCATCTATATCTATTTATCTATATAACATTGAATTTCATATGATTGAAACCATATGAGCAATGTCTCGGAATACTGAAATTCCAAAACAAATCAAAAAAAAAAAATTGAAATGTTTCTGCAGGGGGGCAAGGCCCCCTGCAGCCCCACACCCCCACTACTTAAATATTCCAACTCAGACATTGCACTACAGCGAGGAAAAGGGAAATCTCCCATTCCGTGCTGTAAACAGATCTCTGTTCACAATGTTGGGATTCTGAAAGCTCAGTCATATGGTCTTGGCCATATGAAATTCGATCTTTCAGGATTTTGGCATTGTGAAGTGTTCCCATATATATGGGAACACTTTATATGCTCGAAATTCTAAAATATCAAATTTTAGAATCTCAAGCCTATAAAGTCGAATGGACGGAAATCGCAAACCCGGAAATGTCAAATGCAGAATGTCAAACCTGCGGTACGGATAGCGCGTTAGATAAGTGTACTTTTTTGGGGTTTTGGTGAGAGTTTGTGTGTGGTTGAGTGTTTTGGGAAGTTTGAAGTGTGGGTTGGGGTAGGTGTTGTGCAGTGTGAATGTGTTAGTGTTGGGAGTGCTGGTGTTTGTGTGTATGTGATGTGTGTTTGTGCGGGGGGGGTGTGGAATGTGCTGTGCTGGGCTGTGTGTGTTATGGACTGTTGTGCAACCTCAGAGTTAGGATATATTAGTGGGGGGTGCATGGGAGCTTGCCCCCCTGCATATACTAAGGGTAGGTTTGTGTATGTTTTTGGTTGTGTGCATGTGTGTTATGCTTGTTGTAGGGAAGTGTTGGGAGGTGTGTATGTATGTGTTTTCTAGTGTGTGATGTGTGTTTTTTGGGATTTTGTGGATTCGCAATTTTGGGTGTCGGGTTTATGTATGTTCGGTGTTTCGTGCATTCGACTTCATTCGAGATTATGAAGTGAATCCATTTTATATATATATATATACACATCTAAAATGATAAAACACACTGCTGTTCCTATACCTGAAAAGAATAATGGCTTACTCACGCTGATGCACATGACTGAATTTTAAAATCATAATGTCAAGAAGGGCCTTTATCTATTAAAATAAGGACATTAAATGAACAATAAAAATAGTGGTGAGCTTTGTAGCTGAAAATATTTTTCTGACTGCTCGTGTTATTTCCTCTCACCAGGTAATGAGCTTTTGTTAAAATGCCTTTCCTTTCTAGAAGCTTTGCTTCTACTCATATCCCATTCGCTTCATGATTCAGGTAGTCATTCAGCTCATACATACTTTGTGCAAAGAAATAACCTCAGACAATTTACTGGTGATGCGACTTTGCACTGTTTGATACTCAGTGCTGCCCGATATCAAGGATCAAATCCCAAATACACCCGTCATGATCAGAAGGCTTAGCATGTTTCTGTTTTTTTTCTCTCTTATTGCCTCATTGCAGGATTACGAATACTAATAGTGCCACTCAAACATTATGCAGTGTCCTGTCCACACCAAATTCTAACGCCCTAAGCATGCCCACAGCACAAGTACCAGTGTAAATGATCACTCTTCTGCAGGAAATCTGCAGAATGAAGTAAGCACACCCATTCTTATAAGCCCTTAGTGACTTAACTGCCCTTGGGGCAAATTACGGCTACAGTATCGTAAGATGTTTAGTTTGCTTGTCATGTCATTCCAAACAAAAGTGCTAATAAAAATGCATAACTCTGTAAGATGGGGACATAAATTTTATCTATTGACTGAATCTGTTGAACGACAAATATTTTGTACTCCAATCAGCAATAATGCTTGTAAAAAACATTTGATTTTAACTCAAACATTAATTTGTTCTATTTAGTTTATACCTCAAGTTAGTATACATTTATATCCATATATATAAAATTTGCAACAAACTTGGAATTCAGTTCAGTGTTTCATTCCTCTTAGCCAAAGATGTTTTTTATGAAGTACATCGTGTCTGAGAAAAGCATCAGTCCTTAGGTAAATGGTTTCTCCATTCCAAATCAACACATAAGCAGCATGCATATTGCTATCCTAGAAGTTACACCTGTATAACAGATGACCACAAAATGATTACTTTACTTTCTAGGACTGTTAGACCCACGTTTCCTATTTTTTATTACATTGGAAGTAATGCCCACTGTATCTGAAATGAAACACACTTCTGCGAAGTCTTGTTTGTTCTGAATTTTAAGTACATCTGCTTATAGTTCCCTTTTCCTTACACCATCTACCCCACCCCAAGGCAAGCTGGACTGTTACTCCATACAAGCATTTCTAGGGTATGATTTCAGCATTCCAAGATGTCACGAAGAGTTACTTACTGTACTAGGTAAACCCCCTGCAACCATAACAAATATAGCATGTATAACAACTGAAGACACAAACTGTTCATCTAGAGATTGATTTTCAGTGTCAGAGGACACAGAAGGAGGGAAAGATCTGTAGATTTTATTTTTATTAGCAGCATTCTATTTATTTATGACCAACCTTGATTTATATCATTCCGTTTGACAGACAATATATCATTTCTGAGTAAATATTTGCTTGCATAAACCAAGAAGTCAGGCCACCTTCTTACTTAAGAGTTCTGAAACAATCTAAAAAGTCGTATTTCTCAATCTGCTATTGAAAATGTTCTTAACCTCCAGGCCGTCGTCTCCTGTACCCATCTTATTTATTCAGTATACTCAGACTTAGCAGGGTAAACAGCTATGGCCACATCTTGCATCACCCCTTTATGACTGTGTGGATAAGTGATTATTGGTTCCCCTAGAAATGACCCACAAAAAGGACCACGCACCATTTCTATAAATACATGCCTGAGTCTGTGATGTCACACACACACAGTGCAAACCTTGCCAACATTTTCTTCTGACAGTAAACATACATGCTGTTAGCTCTCCAGTCAGCTGTGACAAGTCATGAATTAATCTTGCCACATTAATAAAAAAAAAAAATCCATTTCCCATTTTATTCTTTATATTTTTGAAATATTGCATTTAATTATTTGGGTTTTCAGGCTCTAAAAGGCATAATGATATTGAAGTGATTTGGTGACAGCTAATTTCTGTATGACAGTGTACAGAAATCAATGTTTTGTACGCACAAATGACATGCTACAGACATTTATATTTTCTTTGGAGTAAGCTTATTTTATCACACACATACATATACATACATGCATACACATACATATGCATGTAGCGTTCTGCTATTTTAGTTAGCTGATGAGTTATTGCCTTATGTGTGGTGCCTTAGTCCTTCAACATAGCAAAGAAGATCAGCATATAATTAAAATATACATTAAAAAATGGCTAACATAGTGTCTTATCAAAGTGGATGGATTGTTCATCCAGAAATATATAACCAAGGAAGATGCAAGCAAAATTTATTCCACTCCAGCAGCTAAAATGGCTTCAAGAAGTCAAATATCAGCAAACTCCTTATGTGCATTTTAGGACCCCCAGAATGCAAACATACCCTCAACTACTTGGCTTAAGACCCTCCCACAGCCAGAATAATATTTCTACTTACAAATAATATCTTCTGCAAGCCATCTTGGTGCTGAGTTGTTGCTGTTATAATAAATCGAGAGGTCAGACGGGGCACACTAGAAAGATGCAAAACTCCTCATCCCAGCCGCTGCCTGTTCATTCAAGCCTTAAGCACAGAGGGACAGCACACGCAAGTGACTCTGTGATGTAACAAACATCAAGCCCTGCATCAGATGAACCAAAAGCAGCTCTAGGGTTGGTATTAACCTCACTGTGCATTTCTGTTATTAGAAAGGTTAGGACACTGGAGGAATAAATGGAAACTCTGCAGGCTAAGATTAGTTCTGAAGGTTCACTGTCTTAAGATTACACCCATATTTGAAATATAAAATAGAAAAATGACGCAGCTTTGCCTCACATTTTTCAGGCTTGTCACATGCAACAAACTAAATGTTCAAGAATTAATTCTTTTACCTCACTGTGGTCAATATAGTACAGTCCAAAACAGAAACAGGAGATTGGTCCCTTCATCTCCATGGTAACAGGAGTATTTGTCAAGGCAGAACCTACCCCTCCTTATAGATGGATTAGTTCAGTCATCTTTACGAGTACTATGTGAAAGCACTGCCAGAGGTAAAACTTCCACATCAACATAAAGACAAACAGCAGCAAATAACTGCGCACTAAACAGTTAATTTTTAAATCAGGAATTGCCAAGCTTTTTTATTTCTATGTTGCACAACAGAAGCACTGCCTCTGCTTTTCTATGCAGGTATGTGACATACCATGAAGGGTGTTACACAATGAATTTTGTTCATTTCTTGTACTTACCCCTAGTCTCATTACTTCAGGATGGAACTGCTCTCTGTAATGTACAGGGTAAGATCATAGAATTTAGAACAAACTCAAATTTTGTTTTGCTAAGCATTCAGTAATAACATTTTTTTTTAAATCAGGCTGATTAATGTATAGGGTAGAAACATTAAATTGTAGCAACTGATGAGATATGTAGCTGGGATGTGATTTTATTTTACTAAGCAATCAAAAGTAATGTAACTACCTTCCACCAAATACTTGTCACAGTTACTGTTATAATTTTTTATGACACTAAACAGAAAGATGTTATGAAGTACAACTGTAGATGTGTGTGCACGCCTTTATGTGCTTGTGAGTGTGCATCCAGGTCTTGGACGTAGAAGGTCTCTTCTGCCAGTTTATACACACTATATGTCAAATCCCCCACAAGGCATCCCACTTTAGTCTGAACTATAGTTAAGTTTCTAAGCCAAGAGTTGCTATTTATTTCATATTTCAAGATTTGCTATGGTTATACTTAGCCCATATCTATTATCTCTTGCCTTCTGTCTGTCTCTCACTTTCTGTGTCTATGTATAAGCATGTATACAGGTGTATATATATATATATATATATATATATATATATATATATATATATATATGTATTTATATATATATTTATATATGTGTGTATACATACTATATATATTTATATTTTTTATATATATTTATATGCATGCATATTTTATATATATGGGTCCCATGAACTTTGTTGAAAGATACTTTGGTCACCACCTGTTTAATCGACCAAGTTTGGTTGACTAAACAGATAGCCGACTGGTATGCAAGATCAACAATCCCCAGTTAGGGAAATATACTCACTTCCCCAGTGACTGTGCAATCTGTGATTTAGAATATAGAATAGGAAGGGCGGTGCAGGAGGGCTTGCCTCCTGCAAAAAAAAAAATATATATATATATATATATATATATATGTATATATATATATATATATATATATATATATATATATACATACACACACACACACACACACACACACACACACACACACACACACACACACACACACAAACTTTTGCACTTATGGTCTGCATTAGAACTACAAGGACCAGTCTACTCCTTGGTTAACAAAGGATTAAGTGACTGTTGTCTACAACTACAAATTTCAGGTAAGGAGTTTAAAATTTCCAAGGAGTATTTACAAGATCACTTTTAATAAGTAATCTGCTTATTGCTAGTGGTGTGCAGATGTACTAGCTGTTTTTTCTGCATTTTCAAAAATTTATTCTTTTCTACCATTAACAGTAGAGACTTCTGCTTAATGAATATGTAGTCCTGCAAGGTGGTAGAATGATGCAGAAGTCAATGTTACTGCCTCTCAGCACTCGGTTTGCCAGTTCAGTTTCAAGACAGAAACCATCTTCAAATCCTTTTCATGTCCATGTGAGTTTTTTAAGCATCCCTGGTCTCTCCCTCAAAGACATGCTGATAAGTAAACTGGACATCTACTAAACTGTCCCTCAGTATGAGCATGCACACTTGCATATGTGTGTGTTTGTGTGTGTGTCTGGCTGTCAGTTTGTCTTACAGTAGACTGGCATCCTGTCTAGAACTGCATCTCTGCTTTATGCCCTACTTGACAGATTTGACTCTGGCTACTCCAAAGCAAGACCCTGAATAAGATATATAATAAACCAAATGCAGCATAGTAGAGTACAAAATACAGACCTATTACACCTGACAAAGGCTTCAGTCCCACTGCTGCATCTTAGCTTGGAATTTCCTGTGATGAACTTGGTAAAAAAAAGTTCATCACATGCAGTAATTTCTTCTGTGAAGATCACATATGAATAGTAATTATGAATATAAACTAACTAGTTATAAAACATTGCTAAAAACAAATTAACTACAGAGAGAAGTCATGTAGATTTCAGTAATCTACTGAACATTCACAATCCAGGTGTCTTTTCCTTAATCTATGCAATTTCCTTGTACATTTTTGAAGGACTGCTATATGAAATGACCGATTCTGCAAAATGTTTGATAATTTCACAATAAAGGTGAAAAACCATGTTGACACATACCATCACTAAGCGGAGCGTTACTGTAGGATAACACCTAGTTTACTAATATAAATGGTAATGAACTACTCCTGACTCATTCACAAATTAGCAACAGGCATGCAGTCTTGCCCCTGACTCATTCACAGATTAGCAAAAACCATTCAGCCTTGCAAGTTTCTAGAGACTTAAAATGCTTAACTGAAAACAAGTAAATACCAGGTTTAGTCTGCAGGTTAATTACAGAAAACAGTCAACATAAATAAAACCTGCATCACTGTTTGATATGTGATACAATGGAGTCAGAGACATCACACAGCATTTTGATCACAGGAGGCTGAAACATTACTATCAGAATGCAAAGCAAGATTTATACAATTAAAATAACTGAGCAAAACAACCTGGCTGCAAATTGCTAGCTGGAACAATATACAATATAATCTGAATATCATCAGGATAATCCAGAAACAGACCACTGAGGTCTGAGATTTTGGCCATTTCTTAATTATTGTACTGACTGCCTCCAAAGGGTCATATGATCCATACACCACTTAGTAACATTATGGGAGACCGGATACTTTAGGCTGCTGGGAAATCTGTAAGAAATGCATATGTGTTTCCTTGTGGGGCGTGGGGGGTTAGAAACAGTAGTACATGTTTAGAATTTGGTGCCTAAAGTCAGAAAGCAGAAACTCAGGTCTGACATCATAACTTTAAAAGACACAGTATATGATATGGCTGAAGATTAGTAACATTTGGCCAACCAGATGTAATTGTTAGCTTGAGACTAGCACCACAGTAATGGCATTGGGGGAAGTCAGGTAGAATATTTATTCCTGCGGACATGAAGCTTCACCAGAATTTGATGATCAGAGCAGTGAGAGGTCTTCCTCTGTTCATTTTTTCATTACTGTCTAGGCATAACAGCTTCATTATGACATCACATCCTTGGAACCAATCGCTAGCTACCATGGGGGTATGTATAAAAAAAATTAAATACTGCAATGTTCAACTGAGTCATCATTCTTAATGCAGTGAACTGTAGTCCCTGTGGTACAGGGTTTGATTTCTCAGCTCTTATTTAATTAACATGAAAAAAGACATTTAACAGACTATTTTATACATTTGTTGGTTATAAGGATATTTGTGAAGTCATACGTAGATGATTAATAGTATTATGAGCAGATGGGTGCCTCATGTCACACAACATATTTGGCAATAAAAGAAAGGTGAGTAGAATATTTGGCGTTGGTGGTCACTGAAGTTATTTTGTTTCTAAGTGATCCACTGGCTGACTTTGGCTCTAGTTGGGCTGTCTGATGTGGTAAATGGATTTTGTGTAAATGAGGAGTGAGGCAAAGTGTTGGTGAGATTTGGTTCTTGTGCAGTTTGGGAACCTGGAAACTAGGAGTTTGATCTGTTTAGGTGTACTTGACACTTGACATACTGGCAAAGATAATGGATTATACTGGCTGTTATATTTTTTTGTCTTCACTGATGAAGTGGGACAAAACAAAATTTGAGGTGTTGTATCGACAGGCAGATTTAAATGAGGTGAACAGCTCAAGTGCACCGTTGGGCACCAAATTTTATCTATTTGGATTCTGAGCAGTGGATACCTGGCAAGTTATAATGTTATAAAAAAATAAAAAAAAAAAAAACACAGCATTTCCATATTTAGTATTAATATAATGATTCTTAAAATGAACAGATCCAACATTTATGGAATCAAGTTAAGCATTTTATATAAATAATAAGACTATGTTAAGACAAAAAGTAAAAGAAATTATAAAGAAATATTAGATCTTAATGAACCAGGGACAAATCTCAACAGAATCATGAGCAATCAAGAAATAATCAGGGACATTTTCAAATTATTAGTACTATGAAATGGGGATCTTGATTGTATAAGAGAATGTGAATTAGTATACATGTTTTGAAGTAAAAGTAAGCTATAACTCCACTTATTGCTATTATTTATGGTAATTCACCACCTTTGTTCCATGTGCTCCCCCAAAACCTCCCCAACCACTCATTCAAAAAAAAAAGAGACAGATAAGTGCCATTTACTGATTTTATGAAAAATATGGCCAGCAATAATTGTTTATGTACATGTTAATTCAATCTAGTAATAGTATTAGAAAATACAATTTCTATAACTTGACTTTAAATTTATTATGATAATAAAATGCAACAAACTGAAGCATTATTATCACTTAGGGGATGAATGATGGGGATGTCCAAGATATTATTGGGTGAAAGTTAGTAAGTATGAGAAACTGATAAATGAAAGAATAAGAAAAATGTAAGTCTCTGCCTTTCTCTCTCTTTCTACACACACACACAAACACACAAACACACACAGTGGTGGCTGGTGACTTTAAATCAAAGGGAGGCTGCAGGAGACAACTGAATGAATGGGGTCAATTGTAAGGGGTGTGGCCAACTAGAAAGGGGTGGAGCAATGCTCAAAAACCACAACAACTGGAACTTTAATTAAACACGCTGCCCTGGGTCATTACGAGAGTCCAATCAAGACAAAAGGAAGTGTAGAAGAAAAAAAAATATTTCAGTGCATTGACTACATGACATCTTACTTAATATCTAGATGGAAACAAAAAAGTTGCGAGGCATGAAAAAATAAATTACTTTGTAAATACATCACTGGAATGCCAGTCAAAATAAATTGTTAAAAAAAAAGCAGCACTCAACTCAAACCACTTCTTGCACTGCAGTTCAAATTATAATTTATATTCAACTTTATAAAAGTGCCAAGTAACATGCTGAAAGTAGCAATCACTGTGATACCCCCACTTGTAAAAAATGTTTCTTATCCAAAAAAGACCTGCTGCCTGACAACAACTATCTACTTGTTTCATGGGGAAAACACGATCAAAGTAGAAAATGAACAGCAAACAAGAAACAAGCTCAACACAAATTGCTTCAAGGATTACTGCACAGGTTATGGACCACACATGATATATTGGTATTCTATTTAGTTTATGGATAAAGCCTGCAAAGATGAGTGCAAGTCTCCAACAGATGTAATGAGTTTCTGAAAATACTGTAATCCTGTACTTTATTACAAATACTGTCATATGCATTTCAATACCCAAGGCTTATACATTATCTATTTATGTAAATATTCTCCGCATGGCAACAACAAAAAGGCTTTCAATGTTGGTAATTCTTTAACAGTATGCTTATTAAAGCTTACTTGCAGCTAACAATCTCAAACAAGTTTACCTGATGGTCATTAAAGCATTTCTACTTAAACATAGAGCAACAGGGCACTGCAACAGCTTGCATTTTCTGAATAATAAGAAGCATAAATCAACAGTATAAAAATATGACAGAAAACCAGAACATTCTGCAAAATCAAGGACAGATGAAAAGCCACTGCAGTACTTGTGTCTGACTTGGGATGAGGGAACACTCTGCACACTTATACTGCATAACTGCTCCTTGCCTTGCTTGGACATATCTAGTCACTACATGGGGGAGTGGTGTGCAACAAGTATGTCACAATTTGAAATGTCTCTGGCTGACCGTGAGGGCTCTGACACATTTGTCATACCTCTCAACCTCAGAGCAAGAAATCTGGACACAGCCATGCATAGAAGTGGGACAAAGGCCCCAAAATAAGGACAATTTTTAAATATTGCTCTTATAAATGTAGAAAGATAATAGAATAATAGTAGGCCTTGCATTAGTATGAATTTTCTGAAGGGTATGAAATCTAAAACTCTGTTATTATTTTCTAACTTCAATCTTTAATGATTTGCCACTAATTTGTCAGAAAAAAACACAATTTTATGAAAAATAGACCAAAAATGTGATGCAAAAATATAACATTGCCACACAATATAGCTGGGAACCTGTCAAAGGGACTCTTTTTTAATATTAGTACTGTTAACTTGAGCAGCTGACAAAATAAAAGAATCTACATGCATTTCTGAAATAAACAATCTATAACTCTGATCATTACAGTAATTTGTAATTGTAAACCCTCCACATTTTCTTCCAGGGGAGAGCAACATTTTGAGCCAAAATCGGGGACAGTTGAGAGGTTTGGGTATTCCTAAATCTATAAAGTGATTTATTTGCACGTATCTCTCAAGCTCATAATGCAGGAAATCTGGACAAGGCCAAATATATTGGGTGAACATACAAACAGTACTAAAAATTGCTCTTGTATAAACGTAGACAGTTGATAGAATAACAGGTCTTGCTTTACCATGCATTTTTCAGAAGGTTATGAAGTCTGAAACTCAATGTCTGTCATTATTTAGTGACTTTATTCCTAAATGATTTGCCAGAAAACCACAAATTATATGAGGAACAAACTAAAAATAAGAAGCAAAAATCTATTCATTCTGCAAAAATCTGGACAGTTGAGAGGTATAGTTCAGCTTGGGGCTGTCTTTGAGTATGCCGCCCTCCCCCACTCACAAAATCATGGTCGAATGGAGCCTCACCCCTGCAGCCATTCCAATGTCCCATTACTTGGCTATTTCACCCCATTTACCATAAACACTGTAATGTGCATACTGCTTTACTTCTGCGATGATTTGGATTTCATTTGAAAGTTTTATTTTGCATTTTACAGCACAGACACTAATAGACATCTGCTAAACAAAGCAATGCAGTCTCACAATGAAAACAGACTTGGCATTAAAACTTATCTGCCCTTGAAACTCACATTCATTGAAACAGCATTGAAACCCACGTTCAAAGAAAATACATTTTGCCAGTGGCAGATAAAGATTAACTTTGGGCTGTTTTCAAATCATAGACCCCTTGCACATGAAACATACATGTGTTCTTTCATACACCTTCCTGATTGTATTAAATTATATTCCTTGTATAATACAGTACAGTTGTTAGATGGCATTTGAGATTTATTGTTTTGAACATTTTTCCAGTAAACAATTAAACAAAATGCATGCACCAATAATGACAAAACTGCCCAATTCAGAACATTTCCATCATAAAAGTCTACTCAAACATCTACAATCCACCAGTATCAGTAAATATGCACAAACTCTGAAGAAGTAAAATAATCTAAATAAGTCAACATTAAAGAGATCTGTAACTAATGAAGAGGTTGCTGCTAGCAAACAACTTTATATTTCATTGTTTCATCTACAAATAAAGTGCCTGTTGCCCTTGAGGAATAAATTGCCTAGGTTGCTTTAAAAATGATAAGCTAGTAATGTTGCAATAGGGAATGGATGGCAAACTGATAATAGGTTCATAGTTACTAGGTATCTTCACCAAAAAGGACTGTGGTATCCACCTCCTTTACAACACAGTATAGTATCAACAATGCATGTACATACTGTGGGATTAGAACCCACAGCCTTCTGCATCAAAAGCAAGAACACTACCTGTTGTGCTATTAACAATGCAGGCAGACTCAGCATAATCAGCACTAAACTTCTCTTCCCCTGCAGCTCTCAGCTCCTTGTAAAATCTACTTAACACTCAGCTGTATCTCTCAACTTTGTAGCACAAGAAATCTGGAAAAAGCCTACACTTATTGCGGGGGGGGGGGACAAAAGCCAGGGACACATTTTAAACATTGTTTGAATAATCTTGGAAAGTTGCTAGAATAAAATGCTGTGTTACCACCATACATTTCACTGCCAAGATTTGAACCCAGGACCCTATGCAAAACAGTCAGAGCAAGATATCACTATACCAAATCAGCTGTTTTGTGAAAGAGAGGAAGACTGAAACTTAAATGGCTACCATTTAGTGAATGCAGGTCTCACCATAGCTGTCAACCTCTTTGCACAAAACATCTGGACAAAGCCAATAATGGGGAATACAGCCCCCAAACATATTCACTGAATTCAGTTCTCACCATAGCTCTCAATCTTAGCACAAAAAAACAGGACAAAGCCAATAATGGGGGGGATACTGTCTCACAAATAGGGACACATTTCAAATATTCATCTTATAAACTTAGAAAATTGCTAGAATAAAAGGTTTTGTGTTACCATGTACTTTATGAAGAATATAAAGTCTGAAATTCAAATGCCTTTCATTTTAATTTACTTAACATATGTTAACCAGGAATGTCTGACTTGGAACAAAAGCCAATTTTCAGCAGAGGCCCAGGGAGAAACACTCCAGACACATGTCCTTGTAACATGGGAAGACACCAGAGCACCCAGAGGAAACCCACACAAACACAGGGAGGACATGTACATTCCAAACAGAAGGCTCCCCAGCCAAGAATCAAACCAGAGAACCTCTAGCTGTGAAGCAACACTGCACCACTAGACCATCAGCTATTTAATGAATTAAAAATCCAGAAACCACAGACTTTATGAGGAACAGAACAGAACACAAATATGAGGCAAAAATCTGGAAAGTTTTCATTAAGGGTGGTGGTTAGGGAATTCAGGCTCTTGCTACCTGCCCCCAAGGTACAGGGTTCAAGCCAGAGGTATTCTCTAACCACCACCAGGTATCCTGAGTTCTCTCTAGCCACCAGTGTATATCAACTGGGGCATTACACACACACACACACACACACACACACACACACACACACACACACACACACACACACACACACACACACACACACACATCTTAATTGCTTCTGATAAACACACACACACACTTCTAAACTGCTTCTGATACACACACACACTTCTAAATTGCTTTTGATAAACACACACTTCTAAATTGCTTCTGATAAACACACACACACTTCTAAATTGCTTCTGATACACACACACACACATCTAAATTGTTTCTGATACACACACACACACACACACACACACACACACATCTAAATTGTTTCTGATACACACACTTCTAAATTGCTTCTGATAAACACACACACTTCTAGATTGCTTCTGATGAACACACGCACACTCCTCTAAATTGCTTCTGATAAACACACACACACTTCTAAATTGCTTCTGATAAACCCTAAAATGATCATGGATTGAATGAATGCTTCTGATAAATAAAGTACACACACACCTCTAAATTGCTTCTGCTAAACCCGATCTGATAAACCCTACAACGATCATGGACTGAATGAATGCTTCTGATAAATAAAGTACACACACCTCTAAATTGCTTCTGATAAACCTTAAAACGATCATGGATTGAATTAATGCTTCTAATAAATAAAGTACACACACCTCTAAACTGCTTCTGCTAAACCCCATCATGGACTGAATTTGTTCTACAGCTTCTGATATATAAAGTACACACTCCTTGCTTCTGCTAAATTATAAAACATGCTTCTGATTGGAGTGAATTGTTCTCAGCTTCCACACACTACCCGATCGCGCCGGAATGTGTGTGCTTCCTGTTCCGGTGTCTTGGTGCCTGAAACTCCCAGATATGCTCAGAATTAGTTCAAAATGATGTGAAGATTACTGAACCTACACACATTGCCAACATACTGGCTGACAGGTTCAGTGCAAACTTCTCCCCCCCCTCCCTCCCAAAAGGAGAGATATCTATACCAGAGGATTGTAGCCCCCCCAAACATCTCCAACGCCCAGGTGAGAACTGCTCTCTCCAAAGCAAAAAACACAGCATCCATGGGACCGGATGGTGTCCCCGGCTGTGTGCTCCATGAACTCAATGAGGAATTAAACCCGCAGTTAGGACAGCTGTTTAATCTTAGCCTCACCTCAGGATACGTACCCAAGGAGTGGCGCACGGCGACTGTGGTCCCACTTCACAAGGGCGGTGCCTCCACCGACCCTGGAAATTACCGTCCCATTAGCTTGACAAGCCTTATCTGCAAAGCCATGGAGAGGATCATAATGGAACTCATAAATAAAGACATAGGGAACTTGCAGACTTTAGATCCAACCCAGTTTGGCTTTGTCAAAGGCAGATCATGCCTTTTAAACTTGGTTGACTTTTTTGAGACAGTCACCAAGGCCATTGATGAGGGAAAGGCAGTCCATACAGCCTACCTTGACCTGGCAAAGGCCTTCGACATAATACCCCACTCAGGTATCATCAAAAAACTCATCAGCTTGAATGTAAACCCATACATCACAAGATGGGTTGCAAACTGGCTAAGTGACAGAACCCACAGGGTCAGAGTTTCTGGAGCCATGTCAGACTCAAAGCCTGTCACAAGTGGTGTCCCACAGGGCTCAGTCCTGGGTCCACTCTTGTTCGGCATCTACTTTTCTGAAGTACAAGCAAACACAGGAGGGTTATGGCTGACAAAGTTTGCAGATGACTGCAAACTGGGCGCCATAGTCGAAAACACATCTGACACAGATATCCTTCAGAAGGGCCTCACAGAAATGGATAACTGGTGCCAGAGCCATGGCCTAAAGTTAAATGCCAAGAAATGCATAGTCATACCCATCGGGAAAAACAAGGTTACCCCTAGCTACCATATAGGTGGCAATCCACTGAGCACAGAAGAAGTCATCAGGGATCTGGGGACCCAGGTTGACAGTAGCCTTCGCTTTGACACTCATGTTGCTAAAGTAGTTAGGAAAACCTTCTACATTGCCCACCTGATCATGAAGGGATTCACATCTAGATCAAGGGAGGTCATCGCCCCCCCTGTACTCATCACTCATTAGACCTATGATTGAGTACAATGCCCCATTCGGAATGTATCTGACCAGACACCTGCAGCAGCTGGAAAGGCCCCAAAAGTTCCTCACCAAAAGGATAAAGGGTCTCAAAAATATGTCTTATGCTGCCCGACTGAAAGAACTCCAGCCCTATTCAGTCTCATACCGCTTGCTCAGAGGTGACCTGTGCCTGACATATAAGGCCATGTCAAACCCTGATTTGATGAATATGCTTCACCTCAAAAAAATCTAGATCCCTCAGAACCACAAGGGCGGGAGACTTAAACCTTGACACGGTTATTAATAGAACATGCTGGAGGGACAGATTCATCACCCAGAGACTCCCTATGCTGTGGAACAAAATCCCGGTACATGTGAGGCAGAGCACCTCGCTGGCCTTGTTCAAGAGGAATCTTGACCAATGGATGGGGGATCGCAGATATACCCCAGGGATTACTTCAGTGTCACTGCTTGACAGAGGCACAGCAAAATAATACGCATAGTTTTATTCAAACTATAGGGGTGGTGAAAGCCAAATAACTATGGGCTAGGCTTATAAATGCCCTTGGGCAGATAGCCTAGTATGAACCTATGAACCTATGAACCTATGAAGAATGCACAGACTGCAGACCTTGCAGTCTGAGCCCCTTCCAGTCTATGCGGTTACCCCCGCATAGACTTCTGGGGCTTCTGCAGACTGCTGCTGCCTTTTTGAATCTGGACTGGTTAAACAGCAGTCCGGATTCAAGGATTCAAAATGCATGCCTGGATTCCAGGAGTTTTTTTTATTGTGGCTTACAGCTGGGGGGGGGGGGGGGACTGCAGTCCAATATTATGAGCCGCCACTGCACACATACATACATATGCATACATATAAATTTATTTTCAAAATAATTCTAAGTAATTCATTACAAATAGATTTATATGAAATAAGATTTAAATGATATAGAAAAACAATCAAAAAGTAATAAATGCAACATAATTAATGGTTGCTCAGATTTGTATTATTTGCTTCTTTCTGGTTGTGTCACACACTTCAAGTCCTCAGATCTTGTTGGGCTCAATTAATTTCCGAAGCAGAGGAACTGTTTAATGAGTTAGAGGAGCAATGAAGTCAGACCAGCAGTACAGGTTCCAAAAGAGGCCACAGTGCAGCAAAGAAAACTTGATAGTTGAGCATCCATCCATGCCCCTCAGAAGAAGAGTAGATGCAGAAAGAAAAGAACTGCCAACGGCATTCTAGAGGCTAAAATGCAAGCAGAATCATCAGTGACCATGGAAGTTATGAAGAGCCAAGACTAGAGTGCCGGGTTGGGGAAAAGCTCACAAGTCAAGAGCCAAGAGGAATACGTAGAGGAATTCCTGGCATCCCTTCCTGAAGAAGGAAAAGCTAAATTATTTGATTTAACTTTGGATAAACATTTCAAGAAATCACTAACTTTCTGGGGTCAAAGGATAGTAACAAACCACAGAATGCTTACCCTCCATTTAATAGTTCAAAGAAAAGTTCTAGTTCAGATGAAAACAAATATTAGGAGCAGTCAGGACACATAAATCAAATAAGTACAGCTCTTAGCTACTACAACTATGACAAACAATATGAGTCTTGGAGTGCATATCACCACTCACATACCTTAAAAAATTAAGGACAAAATTATTCATGTGGAATATATAAACATATTTGACTTAACTGATTCTGATGGAATCCAAAGCCTATAAAGAACAGAAAAAATCTGGAAAAAAGGAACTCATAACAGCTTTAGCAGCAGCATGTAAGTAAACTGCTAGTACCCCCCCAAAAAAAAAAATAAAATGAGATTTGTGTGATGCAGGTTTTACAGTCTTTACAGCTGTCATCAATGAAAATGACCTCAAGCAAGCATTACTGTTGCTGGTTTACTTTTTCTCAGTAAGAGAGGCACACAATATAAGGGGGGGGGGGAGTTGCCAGGTTATGCTATGATCAGCTATTTAGAAATGTAGTGAATTAAAGGTCACTAATAAGCTTTTAAAGTGGGAAGAATGCCACTCTGATACTTGGCTGAGTGCTATGCAAGATAAGGCTGGCTCAAATACTCAGTGTAGCAATTTGAAAAACCAAGGCCTAACAAGGGCCTTCTGGGCTTTTTATCATGGGAGTTGCACTTGGTTGTCATGTCGTTTTTCTCGCAGCTGTTCACATTGTGGGAAATACCACCCAGTTACAACCGCTGGCAAGAAACAATCAAACCAGACCCATGGCAGTAGCAAAAAATAAAAAAAAAATGCTACCCATGAAACATTTTCCATCACCGAGATGGAGAGGTTCCTTTCAGCCAGCCAGAGCTGTTGCTTCACAAAGAAGTAAATCACAGTGTTAAGACATCTCACTCCTACATCAGGGTTTCAGAAATTGCTCAGGAATTACAAAACTTTCTCTACCAAGAGGCAGAGAAGTTTTTTATTGGTTTTCCCATAAAAACAGCCATGCCTCATACCAAAAAAATTAAGAACTTAAAGTCCATGCTGGGCAAAGAATAGAGTTTTAAAATTCTTAAGCAAATCAGGTAGAATGGCAGGACCTTCGGCACCACCCTGGGAACACTTCAGGACTTTTCCCATCAGTCCCAAAAAGAAAGCAGGTGAGTTTTGACTCATTTACCCCCTTTTCCCTCTTGGGCACACCTGTTAATGATTTCACTGACAAACAAAATTCAAGGGATGAGTATACAACCCTTGATGATGCAGCTATCATTATCTAGACATTTGATGACTTCTGACTTGTGAAACTAGTCATACAGTTAGCATTCAGACTGCTCCCCATCTGAGAACAGGATTAACTGATGTTGGGTCTCTCTTTTAAGGGTCAATTCTATTTTGATAATGCAATGTTGATGGGCTATATAAGCCACGGTGGTGCAGTGGTAGCATTGTTGCCTCAACGTAAGAGCTTCTCCCGTTCGATTCTTGGCTGGAGTGCCTTCTGTGTGGAGTCTGCATGTCCTCCCCATGGTCGAGTGGCATTCAAAAGACATGCGTGAATGGGTTTGCCTTCGTTGAAATTTGGGCATTGGGCTGGCACCGTAAAAATCTACTGCCAATCATTAGCGGACCGGAGTTCTGCTGTGGCAACCCCTAACTGGGAAAAGCCAAAAGAAGAACAATGTTGATGGGCTATTCTGTTGCATGCTTGGTCTTTGAACCATTCAGCACAGCACTCCATTGGTGCTTTCAAAGAAAAGCCCAGAGGCAAGTGACCATGCACTGCCTGGATGATTTCCTTATCCCTGGGAAAGGTCAGCAGAGTTTTAAGAAGGAATGGTCATCTTTTTGGACATCTGCAGGCATCTAGGACTATCTCTGACCAGGCAAAAATTGAAGGGCCAAGTTGAGGCATCACATTTTTAGATTAGGAAATTAATGTCATTGGCACAAGTTTCAAGCTTCCAGAGAATAAACTTGAATGACTTGAAGGCCTCCATTAACAAGTTTTTAAAACAGTAAGAAAGTCAGATCAGTAAGATGATGTCTCTGCTTGGGATCCTTAACTTCACTTGTAGGGCAATTTTGCTAGGTAGGACATTCACTGCTGACATGGTGAACCTTGTAAGGGGGAAAAGCAAGGATTGAGTAACAACCACCAAATCCCTATGTCTGACAGGATCAACGATATATGGTTGTGGAAGGTTTTTCTGGGCCAGTGTAATGAAATATTCTTATTGGGTATCATCTGAAGTCCTTCATTTATACACAAATGTGGCATCCAGTCCAGGAATGGTAAGCTTCTTTGTTGGACAGTGATTTGTAGCCCCTTGGCCTTCTTCATGACCTGAAACAGTTCAGAGAGACATTACCTGTCTCAAGATACTTCCCATTTGGATGTTCATTTACATATGGCAAGTGCAATTTATAGATAATAAAGTAATGTTTTATCAGACAACAAAGCAGTAGTTCAAGTTCTACAAGAGACAGCCTCTGATTCTCACATGGTACAGTCTGTTACTAGATAGTTGGTGTTACTAAGCTTAAAACTCAGTTTAACTTTCTTCCCCCAACATGTCCAAGCTGAATGGAATACAATAGATGACAGCCTTTCACATGTTCAACTTTCCAGGTTTTGTTTGCTTGTGCCAGAAGCTTAGTAGTTCCCTGCATCAGTTCCATCACAGATTTGATAAGCTGGAGATGAAGGACAACAGACCTGCTGAACAATTCATTAGCAGTGCACAGTAGGATGGCTTATGCAGCAGCTCTATAAAAATGTAAAACCTTTTATCGAAATTTGCCACAGAAAGACAGACACTGGTTACTAAATGTTCTTATATGTTTTATAACACAGGTTGCAGTTGCCAGGATGCCTCCCAGTTCATTAAGCATTAAGATGGCAAGGTTAGGATGGTTGACTAGATGCCTTAATTTATCTAATTTTACAACTCACTGGTTAATTAACAGATTGATAAAAGGCTGGAGTCATGTTGGGGGGGGGGAGATATGAGGCAACCTATTGGGGCTCAATTACTTTGTCTTCTATTTAATGAATTAAAAAAGCCAGTAAATGATTTCCCTTAATTAGCCATGTGATCAACATTATTTACATGGCTTTATCCTGGAGCCTTTAGAATTATTAAACTCCTGCTATCTTTACACTGGGAGATGTGATCAAAACGTCATCCTCTTTTTTTTTTATTTGTTAAGAAAGTCCAAAAATCATCAAGCAGGCTTTGGGCGACAAGTGCAACTGCAAAGATCAACACTGTTAAGCTTCCTTAGTAGGATGCAGCAAGAGTGACTCAGGTGGATGCAGTAAGGATTTTTTTGGATTTATATAGCATTCCTAGTGTTTGTGTATGTGTGTGTGTGTGTTTTTTTAATGTCGCTCTGTATGTGGAGGTCATATTGTAACCCCTAGCAGTTTTGTATGGAGCACCAATTCAATAGGAGTCTTATCTACGGATGTGATTTTAAAGTGATGTTTGTCAGGGTTAAGTGATTTAGAGAAAATAATAATATTTTTGTTTTCTATGGATTATGAAGGGGTTGGTGATTACAAAGCCAGATTTCACAGAGTTAAACACTGTGAGGTTGTTTAATCTTTTCTAAGTTTTCTAGATTGTCTGAGAGGCAGAGAAGGATGGAATCATCTGCATACTGTACAAGGGATACTTGTATAGCAGTATGGATATTGTTTATAAAGATATTAAACAGAAGAGGATAAATAATAGAGCTTTGAGGGACACCTGTACTAATGAGTAGATAAGGGCAAAGGATAGAATCCTGACTGACTGTTTGGTAATACACATACAAGTAATTATTAAGCCACTATAGAGTACGCTGTGAGATACCCACTGTGGATCGTTATAGTAGGAATTTTTTATGAGACACATTGCTGAAAGGTTTTGATATGTCTAGGAATAAGAAAGATACAAGTTTACCTCTGTTTCTGATTTTATTTATGATATCTATAAAAATTAGGAGGGCAGTTGCTGTGCTGTGGTCAGGGCTAAAACCATGTTGAGAACTGGTTAGTAGTTTTTCCTTTACGAGATGCTGGAGTAGTTGTTTATGGACCCATTTTCCCAACATGTTTGAGTGGGGGGATAAATGGATCTGAAATTAGATATCTTGGTAGAAGATAAGGTATTTTTTCCAGATTGCAGGAATATAAGACTCCTGAATTTATCTGCATATAAAGATGGAGACTGGATATACAATGGTATTAGCAGTTCTGAGGTATTCTGCAGGAAGGTTATTGGCAGAGCGCTAACAGGGCTTATATTTGGATAATAATTTTTTATGAACATGGTAGTATCTGGTTTTAGGGTGAGGTTAGGCATATTAGTGGATGGAGGTAGACATGATTCATGAAAGGATTCATTGGTGACTGCAGCTAGGCTGTCAAGGAACTACGAGTTAAACATGGTGGGCTGTTTCTAAAGGGGAGTTATTGGGACATTGTTAGTTCTGGAGTGTAAACATCATTTGATGGATGACCAGAATTTTTGGGGTTATATCTCTGATTGTTTTGTAAATATTATAGTTTCTTATCAAAGTTGACTTGATTTTTAGTAAGCCTACAAAGTTCTTTACAGCAATGTAGGTTCATAGGTAGGTACTACCTATGAACCTACAGTGCTGTAAAGTTTGTAGAGTTAAGTTTCTGCCAGTCTTTCCATGTATTGTCTCTATTTTGAATAAGACTTCTAAGCTGATTAGTACACCAAGGGGCAGATTAAGATTTTAGTAGTGCAAGACTATTAAGGATGCTTAAAAAGTAGACTTAAACCTCACCTAAATGAATTCCCAACACCCAAAAATGATTCAGGGTTAACATTTGAGAGATTGTGAGTATTTTGTATACCTGTTGTTTGGCATGATGAGTAATATTCTGAGAGCAGGTGTAGTACAGTGATCATTAAGGGATCCAGGAAATGGTCCTGATGCAGTGTAGTTGGAAGGATCAGGGACCGCAATCCAGTCAAGAATGTGACTAGTGTCATGGGATTTGTTATAGTGAGAAAGAAAAGCAATAAGTTGTTTGAAGCCACAAAGTCTGATGCTAGAAGAAGGATAGTTAGAAGTGAAAGTACTCCAGTTCATACTGACATTACCTAGGATGACTATTTCATTTGTAATATTGTGTGAAATACAGAGCAGGTTGCCTTCAAGGGAGAATATAGAGTTTCCAGTGGGGATATATAGAACAATTAATGAAATAGTTTGTGGTAATTTAATTTTATGTAGGAGATAAGTATGGCTGCATTATTGAATTTGGGTAGCGTTTTTGCTGGAGTAAAGACTTAATTTGTATGAGGATAGTTACCCCACCAGTTTTTGTTTTTAGACCCGTTAGCTCTAATTATTTCATATCCTGGAGGAAAAATTTCTGAGACTTTTATATGAGATTTCAGCCATGTCTCAGTAAGGAGAACAATGTATGGTGTTTAATGAGCTTTACATGTATGCAGTTCAATGATTTTATTACAAGTGCTATGTATATTTATGAAGGTAAAGTTTAGCTGTTTGGAGTTATTAGACTAATCAGAGGGGCTGTGAGTGACAGGATAGTTGACATGGAAGGAGGGCATGTGTTAAGGTATGTATTCACATGTGGATTCATTCTTTAAAAATATTGCCTTGTTCTGGGATGGTAGTAAGGTGAGGTAACAATTTAGTATTTGAAGCAAAGAGTAGGTGAGCTGCTAGATGTGGAGCAATTCCTGGTGAGGAATTATGGGTACAATGGTTGAAATGGAGGCTTATGATAGCTGGGGATATTTCTGGTATAACAACAGTTCAGTAGTCTGTGAGGAGATCAAGTTGTATGGTAATTACGCTAGTGACTAGTATATTTACATGTGAGGAGCTGGGGAGGCAGGGAAGCTATGAAGTAAGACACAAAGATATGTGGGCGTTAGAGTGTTGAGAAGGATAGTGATAAGAATACGTGTCACATAAGACCTGAGATAGAAAAATAGATTTGAGTTGAAAATCAAATATAAGACTTTGCAGTATTAAGAATGAATAAGAATAAGGTGTCATACTACAAATGGAGGACAATGTATTGTAACAATTATGAGTAAAAGTGGATTTGATGAAGGAAGGTTGTACAGGCAAGCTAGCAGGTGGGTTGGGAAAGGAAGAGGTAGTTTTGTAGATGGGAAGGCAAGGAAAATGGAGTTGTGTGAAAGGAAGGAAGGGTACATATTTACTGAGCAGTCACTGAGTCAATGGGGGAAGAGAAATTGTACTTACTGTGTTTTGTTTTTGTTTACTGGGTAAACTTGGTTTAGTAAAAAAAAAAAAAAGACAAAAACAAAAATCTTTTTCAGTGGAGGCCTGGGAAGAAAAGCTACAAAATATTACAAACATTTTTAAACATATTTAGTACTGCGGTGGTGGTGCTGCGGTAGCGTTGCCGCCTCACAGTACGACGCTGTCTTGTTCGATTCTCAGCTAGAGCGTCTTCTGTGTGGAGACATGTGTGAATGGCCGTACCTTCGTTGAAGGTTGTGCGTCAGAGCTGGCAACTTGGCATGTACAAACTCTACTGCCAATCATTAGCGGACCGGAGTTCTGTTGTGGTGACCCCTAACAGGAAAAAGCTGAAAGACACAACAACAACAAGTAATATACATCAGCAGACACTGAGTACATTCATTTACTAATGATATTGCATTCACATGATATAAAGGCAATCTATCACAGTATGAAAGATACTTATGCATTAGTAGATGTTGAACGCTGAACATCTAAAGAGTTGTACTAGTGGGTTCATCAAATACATAATAGATCATGTGATTAATGCTTAAGAATTCAAAGAAATGGAGGTGAGGGCATAAACTAGGTAGGGCATAAAATGCTAATGTTGTAGTTAAGACGTGGTCTAATATGGGTCTGTGTTTGGCTACCGAAAAATAAAAACCCGAACGGTGAAATATTGAATGGAAGACATCAAAACCGACAATTACCAAACAATGACATCATTGAAAATAAATTCATTGAATGGCCATAGCTGGCCAAAATCCAGGAAGTAAAGCAATGTATAAAGCAAATGAAGGGAAACCTTTTAAATATGGCCTATTCCCCACTGCAAATGATCTCGGAAATGGTATGTATAGTTGGGGGGGCACAGCCCCCACCTTGGTTGGTTGTGTTTGTGGTTATGGCCATTTAATGATTTTTTTTTTGATGATTTCATTCTTCAGTAATAGTCAGCTTTGATGTCTTCCATTCGATATTTCACTGTTCGGGTTTTTTATTTTTCGGTAGCTGAACACAGACCTGTGTAATACAGGTTTATAGATAACTATATATATATATATATATATATATATATATATATATATATATATATATATATAGTGATCATAAAGGATATATTAGAAGTATTGCGGTGGGGTGAGCAGTGTCACAAAACTATTTATGTGACTGGGAGATGCTTATAAAACTATTCAGTTATCAGTGAATACAAGTTGTGGGGCATAGGAGTCGGAATGAAAAGAAATAGTTTGATGATATGACAAGCTGAAGATAACAGTGGCGAATATCCAGGATATATACAGGAACAGATCCACTGATTTGAAAGGTGACGTTTCAGTTGTGTTTTAAATAAGTTTGCATTCAGAATGGATTTCAGTGGTAGTGGGATATGCTTTTATAGCTTAGCTATTCAATTTGAAAATATACAATCAGCTAGTATTACATAATTGGGTTACAGTGATTTTTCTCTACTCTGTAAAATTCTACCGGGGGAGTAGTGTTATAATAAGTTGTTAAGGGCGGAGTAATTTTCTGGCTTATAAAAAAAGTTTCTGCATTATAGTTAGCTGAGAGAGAGCTAGGTGATGTGGTACTTCTAACCAGTTTAATGAGGGCTAAGCAGTATTGCATTCTACTGTTATAGTTTACTGCAAATTTGGCTATTTATTATAACATTGCTCAAGTTGGGACAGTCGTGAAACTTAAATGTTAGCGAAGATTGGGGGGCAGCACAGAGGAGAGGTGGCAGTAAGAAAGTAGAAGCTATATGTCTATGTCAGTGAGGTAGGTTTTTACTCTGTAAAATGTATCTAGTTTTTGATGAGTTGTTTTATGCCAAGTGTGATCCATGGTGGTAGAATTTCAACTAGTCATCTATGATTGCAACAAATAATTTTGTGTAGTTTACTTGTTTATCAACATGTTTTGACAGAAATGATAGTGAATACTGCTGTTTTGGAAGTGGTGTTTTGGGGAAAAAAGCAGTAATTTAGTTTTTAGGGTGAGGTTAGTAGTAGTTGTAAATTATTTAGCCGTGCTTCAGCCGATAAGAAGGACGGTTGTGTAAGGTCTTGGGCTTCAGAGAGACATTTGGCAAAGCAGATTAGAGTTGAGTCATCAATGTACTGATCTCAGGTAGCATTAGGTTAGCAGCATACAGGTCAATGATGAATGCGGTGAAAAGTATGGGGAATAGTATAGAGCTTATGGGTCACCAATAGTTACAGGTAAGAAGGGGAGAGATAATTTTACCATTGGACTGCTTGTGATCTGTTTGACAGGTAGCTATGGAACCATTGAGGATGAGTCCTAAGGCTGGAAGTTGCCCTCAGCATTTCTATGGGTGTTGACAGTATTAAAATTCAGCAAAGCAGTAGTTGTGCTGTGATGAGGATGGGAGCCATGTTGGATTGAAGACAGAAGTTGGTTATCTATGAAATAGTTGAGTACAAATACATTTTTGTAACCTTTTTGATAGTGGCAATAAGATGAAAATTCACCTATTGTTTGAAAAATCTATATAGATTCCACCCTTGTGCAGCGGAGTAATGAATGATTTTTTCCAGTAGTGAAGGGACTTTTTTCAGATATGGATCAATTTATCAGAATTGAAACTGGATATGCAATAGCCTCAGCTGCCATTTTAAGATACTTGCCAGATAGATTATCAAGTGCAGTTGTAGGAGGCTTTAATTTCTTTAAATATTTTTGATGGCATCTGTGGGAACTGGATGGAAGGAGAAATGTTGAAGCAGGTTATTTGAGTAGGGACATCAAAAATGTTATTAAGAATGTCAGAAGTACTGCTGTGGAGGCTGTATTAACAGACTAGACACTGAGTGAGTGAGTGAGTGAGTGAGTGAGTGAGTGAGTGAGTGAGTGAGTGAGTGAGTGAGTGAGTGAGTGTGTGTGTGAGTGAGTGAGGAAGTGAGGAAGGGAATACAAATAGTATTGTGATGGATGGGATGGGGTGGATAAATGCTTATACAGTCTTTAAACTGTTTTTATCATTAAAATTGGAGTACAAGCATCAACGTTTTACAGCTCTGCAGTAAAATTTGATTAAACAGGAAAATATTTATTTCTAAGGAAAATTACTTCACATACTATTTTCTAATAGTGTAAGCTTGTCTCCAAATAAACCTTTTCCTGTCAGATTCTTTTGGAGATTTATTGGCTGGAAGAGAAATGAGCAACTCCAAGCGCTCTCACTGACTCTTCTCTGAAGAAGGATATGAATTTGGAGACAACACGTCAGGAGCTATTTCTGAAAATAGATGGTCTTCAGGAGACCTTAGGATATTTGAAACAAAACTGCTTGAAGCAAACTGACATTTTTAAAGAAATGTTCCTACAGCACCAAAGTGAAACATCTGACATTGAGAATGATCTAAATGACATGGAGGTTAAGATTAAAGGAGGAACAAACTCAAAGCATCCTGTTATTAAACAAAACAGACAACCTCAAAAACAGAGAAAGGAGATGCAACTGAAGAATATTTAGTTTATCTGACAAAATAGGAGATGACTTAGTTACTTTTTTATCTTCTTGGATTCCAAAAAGATTAAACCTTCAGGAGGGATTTCCTATGGCGTTGGAAGAGCACAGACAGCTATTGGTTAACCCATGCCTTCTACTGTAATAGTTCCTTCAAGATCTATAGTAATAAAATTCCTTTCTTTCATTGATAAAGACTTGATTCTTAAAACAGCTTGGGAAAAAGCTTTATTAAACTATGGTCAGAACAACAAAATATTTGATAATGATTACTCAGCCAAAACCTTACAAAGGAGGAAAAAACTGACCTCTTGTAAAAACACTCAGACAAAATGGGATCAAATCTGAAAATTTCCCCTGCTAAAATAAAAATTAACCTATCAAATGGTATCAGAATTTTGAACAATTTAGAAGTTCCTTCCTTTATAAAGAGCAATGACCTTTGCCAACTACTGAAGACATGGACTGGACATCCTCCACATTAAAAAGATCTCCTGAGAAGATATAACTAGAACAACAACACAAAGAATATGAAAAACTCCATATTTTAGCAAAATTACTTTCTTATTCTTTAACATTGTCATATCAAATGCTCTCCATAGATTCCATTCACTTTAAAGCAGTAAGTAAAGGGAATAGTGGAAGGAAATGAAGGGGAAATCTGAGAGGAAAATGGAGTGTATACAATATACTCTCATTAGAGAACTACAATAATGTCCATTTTCATCATACAGGTAATTCTTTTAAACATAACACATCTTGTGACTCTCCTCTAAGTTTGATACATATATATATATATATATATATATATATATATATATATATATATATATATATATGTATATAGTACTTCCTCATAATTGAACTCTCTTAAGTACTAAGTGTTCAACAATTACATTTAAGTGAACTGTCATTTTGATAGCATGTTGTTTAAATGCATGATTTTATATATATATATATATATATATATATATATATATATATATATATATATATATATATGAAACCTCATCCCCTGTTTAACATGTTTTATTTAAATAGTAACACGTAGATATAAATATTACATTTAATTATTGTATTTCATTTGTTCACCATTGACTGTTGTTTCATTTTTGAATATATACATTTTTGGGTCATACACCTTTTAGAAGGGCTAATTAGGCATCTAAGGGTGTGATTACTTAAATGAGGTATGTTTTAATGGAAATTGTCTGAAGAAGTTTAGCCTATGCGGTAAACGAAAAGTGCTTTACAGTTTCAATAAATTTGTTTTCGGCTGAATTTACTTGGTACTGGCCTTTCGTTTTTGTTTAATTTGAGTTTACGTCTGTTTTGGAAACTGTCAGTATGCCTTCTGGAAGGTTGAGTGCACCCATGAATTCACCAAACCAACAATCACAAGAGGGAGCAGGGAATTTGACTCTACTTATTGAAGCCATGAACCAAAGACTTGAAACCCTGGCTACCCGAGTATAAACTTTGTCTCAAGGTAAAATAACTGGACCGGGAACTAGTACCATGTACCCTCTACAAACCACAAACTCCAATAATAGAGTCAGTGCAGGAAACTTTGTAGAAGGGAACCAAGGATAGAACAACAGTAATGCGGTTAAAAATACGGGTCTACAAACCGCACAACAAAATTTACTTAATATGGAGAGCTCCTCGGAGCTTATTGGAGACCCGATCTAAATGCTTGGCTGAGCAACCAACCGCGGTTTAACTGCAGTAATGCTGACAACATTCAGGGACTATCGGCTGGAGGAGCAACAAACATAGCAGACAAATTGAAGGATTTCGACTACAAACTGTTAAAAATTCGTAAACTGCACCTCAAAATGAATTATTTTGAACAGTACAGTAAAGAAGAATTGGTCCCTAAGGGTCTTAAGTCCTGGCAGTACCCCACAGGGGTGGAAAGAGGATCTTTGTTTTTACTAGGAACTGATCAGCTTGTTCAACAGGCAGGAACTTGAACTACTGTAACTAATGTCGAAACACTATCAGGAGTGGATCAACATTTTAACTGTGGAAGTGAACATGTTGGATACTGAAATCAAGGCTGACATCAACTTCCATAGATACCACTACAACTATAATAGAACCTTTGTAAGTATTAATCAACAGTTAGAAAAAGCTAGGGACATCAAAATCAGAAAATTAAAGAGGGACAGAAAAGACTACAATGATGGGGTCGCCTATCCAGACTCATCCACTTTCCAAACATGGAACCTAATAGGGCAAAAACAACATGACTTGAACCAACACAATCAGAAGGTGATGACATCAACACCTAGTAGTTGTGTAGAACCTTACCCATGAGGAGATACAACTGGCAAAATAAGGAACAACCAGAATGTTGGATTAATGGAGAATATGGAAGTGGCAAACAACTTTGAACATGAAGACAACTACAATATTATAGGGAATGACAACAGTAGTAGAAAAATGTTTCCAACACCCGAGGCCAAAACCCCAACAAACAACAACAGAACTAATGGAGGATTTACAATACACAAAGGAACAAGAAGAGGAAGTAGAATGTGGGGCCGATGAAGGGGTAAGTTTTAACTCTGACACTTTTTCCGATTTCGGCCTTGACTCTAACTGCTATATGAACACTGACAATCTTGTCACCAGTGTTAATAAAATGTCCAATATAGTAACAATAAAGGGGACTTCAATATTTTTAACTTCACAGAAGTACAATTAGATCCCCTACTTGTAGAAGTTTTTGCTAAGGGCCTGACATTTGTTCACTCACATAAAGTAGATATGGCTAGATTTTTAATAGATTTTAAACTGTACATAAGAAAGCTGAATTTATGTATCCTAATGGGGAATGATTTGAACCAGGCGACAGAACAGATACGAGTCCCAAGCACATTTAATCCACCTATTCATCCAACTCTCTTACTTTTTGAAAGAATTTGTGAGATGGATTTCAGAACTTTAAGTAATCCATCACATATATAAACTACAACATCTTAATGAATTTAACTAAAGAACAAAGGGACTCCTTGATGAACATCCAACATCTCCCAGTATGACTGATGAAACCAGATAAAGGAGGAGGGCTAGTACTGATGGCAGTAGAAGACTAATACGTGCATGAATACAGTGTTAGAAGGGGAAGCATATACAGCAGTAAGCTTAAATGAGGCGAATATAGCTTACAGTAAAATAAGAACATCTATAAATTACTTGTTGATTGATGCTATAATTGACCTGAATACACTAAACTACTTAACTGTGGCCTCTCCCAAAATGTCAGTATTATTTGGAGTCCTCAAAATTCATAAAAACCAGGAAAACCCTCCTATGCGTGCTCTAGTGGATGCCAGACAATCCATCACATACCCCTGTGCAAAGGTCATAGACAACATACTGAAAAAATATGTAGCACTCGAACCACAAGTCTGTAAAGATTCCTGGTAATTTTTAAATAACATCAGTAACTTGGATTTCAAAGGAGAATACAATTTCATGACAATTGATGTATGTGATTTATATACGGTTATACCGCAAGACACAGGAATCGAGTGGGTGATAGATCACATCAGATCCAAGGGAACAGACCATAATAAAATGAAACTAGTGGAAATATTACTTGGGATAGTGCTAGAAAACAATTTCATTATGTTCAATAACTACTTCTATCTACAAAAAATACGAGTAGCGATGGGGTCTCCCTGTGGAGCGCGTTTTGCAAACCTAGTGTTAGCTCATTGGGAACACAGGGCAATTTTGGATAACATCAAAGTATCCAGCACTAATATTATTACACTCGCTTCTTGGCTGACATATTTATAATTATTAAGGGAGAATCTGTGCTAGCACATAACCTGATGGGTATATTTAACAATTCAACGAATTTTCTTAGATTCACTAGTCAACTCAACAGGGATACCATTAATTATTTAGATGTTGAATTGTCAAAAGACTATACATACCAACAGTACCGAGCACGCATTTTCAGGAAGACATATTCTAACTGCTTTCTTCATTACACCAGTGTACACCCATACCACCAAAAGAAATCAGTGGTAAAAGGGCAGCTGTTGTGAGCAGCTAGGATGATGACAGAACAGGAGAAATTTGAGGATGAATGTAGGATATTAAAAACAATGTTCATAGAAAGAGGCTATCCTAGGGAACTACTGGAAGAACTGATAAAGTTGACTCTAAACATCAGCAAGGCATATTTAAACCTATATTGATGGACCATCGTAATGAAGGAGCTTTCACTGCTACCAACTTGAACTTACAGGTTGGGGTAGAAGAAAGTATTTTGTCATTGACAGAAGCTAAACTACAAGGAGTCCTTTACAAATTAAGCTTCACTTTCATGTTCAGTACTGATTTTCAAGCTATCAGGAACCTTTTGTTTAAAAACTGGGAACTTCTAACTAGTGACAAGGACCTATTAGACAAAACAGATGACCATCCGGTCCGAACATATAGGAAAGGACAGCACCTTAAAATCAATGCTGGAGAATAATAAAACTAGAGGTAAAAATTCTCAGGGACATACAAATGTGAAGCATGTAATCAATGCAAACATATAGATACAGGTATTACATTTACAATAAGAGGTAGATACTACTACATGAAGGAGAAATATAACTGTAACTCAAAAGTGATAGTCTACCTAGCACAGTGCCATAGTTGCCCAGCATATTATATTGGCAAGACGGACCATAGATTTAGAGATAGGGTGTATGAGCACACTTATTACATTAGTAAATGCAAGCAGGACAGCGCTCTTGCTAGACATTGTAAGGACCGCCCAGGTAATGGTTTCAAATTTAGAGTCGACTCAATTAGGACCAATCCCCTAGGGGCCCCTATTCGTTACTACTAGAAGAATTAGAATTGCTGTAGCAACTAAGGTTGAATTCACACCACTGGTCTGGATTGAATGAGGCCTGCTCAATAGGATCCGTATTGAAACTTAAGAATGTATGTAGATGAAACCTACCTTTAGGTTGCTTCATTAAGTTTAGGTTTAATCTGACCTACAGGTTATGTCAACTTCAAACACACTGGGGTAGTATGGTCTATTCAACATTTTGGAACACAATGACTATATTTTTAATACTGTGATGATTAACTGTAGATGGACAAAGGACTCAAGGGTATCTGTTCTCAGATTTTTAACACAATTTTCAATATGAATTTTATTGGATTTCATTAATTTGTTTTCTGTGGGCGGCCACGGTGGTGCAGTGGTTAGCATTGCCGCCTCACAGCAAGAGGTTCTCTGGTTCGATCCTCGGCTGGGGTGCCTTCTGTGCGGAGTCTGCATGTCCTCCCTGTGGTCGCGTGGGTTTCCTCCGGGTGCTCCGGTTTCCTCCCACATCCCAAAGACATGCTGCAGGTGGATTGGATACTCTAAATTGGCCCTAGGTGTGCATGTGAGTGTGCCTTCTGTGGAAGGTTGGGCGCCGGGCTGGCAACTCGACACCGTAAAACTCCACTGCCAATCAATGTGCAGACAAGGTGATCCGCTGTGGCGACCCCTAACCGGGAAAAGCCGAAAGAAGAAGAAGAAGAAGAAGATTAATTTGTTTTCTGTGATCCCCCACCAAATTGGGTTAGATTGGTTTAGTAGTAGTTTGGCAAAACATAGTGAACTGCATCAAGTAAAGAGAAGTCTTTTAGTGGAATTAATGGAGATGGTATTACTCAGTAATTACATACTGGTTGATGGTGATTATTATATACAGATGACTGGGGTTGCAATGGGAGCCAGATGTGCACCCATTTATGCCAACCTTGTGTTAGCTGAATGGGAGGAGCAATTTGTATTTAAGTCTGATTATATGTCCAAAATTTTGACGCACTTAAAATATTTGGATGATATACTTATTTTATGGAAGGGCTCCAGGTATGAACTTAATGTATTTACTGGCTACCTGAATGAAACAACAACATTCTTAAAATTCACAAGTCACTTTGACAAGGTTAAAATTGATTTTCTGGACATACAGTTATATAAAGAAAACGGTAAAATACATTCCAATATTTTTCGTAAAAAGACATATAGTAATTCATTCCTACATTATGACAGCTGTCGCCCTGACTATCAAAAGAAAAATGTGGTCAAGGGGCAGATGATACGTTCATCCAGAATAGTAAGTCAAGATATTTATTTTAGAGTAGAACTTGACAAGTTGATAGATATGTTTAAAAGAGAGGGTACCCCTCTGATCTACTAACTAATGTTAGTAAAAAAATTGAGAAAAGGAGAAGTGATAACTTTAGGCCTATTTTGTTGGTCACTAATAGAAATCTTGGCACATTAAATGAAAACAACAACCCCAGTCTGAACTACCATTCTGGTATGGTTACTGAGTATAACCCAACAGGAATAAAGGTTAAGAATATTATACACTCTGTATGGGACAGTGTGTTTACTCAAGAATTAAAAAATATAATTGGGTATGTTCCAAGGTTTATCAACAGTAGAGGTTTGAATTTGAAAGATTTTTTTGAAAAAACGTCTGGGACAACTAGTCAGAGACCTGCTAGGATGGGGAAATGCGGTACATGTAGTACTTGTAAATTTATCAATGATGGACCATATGTACAGATATGCAGTTACAAGAAGACATTGAAATGTCCTGGGTACTGTAACTGTAACACAAGTATGGTTGCGTATGTGGCTACATGTCTATCCTGTACTGCATTCTATGTGGGTATGACCACAAGAAAATTGAGATTATGAATACTTGTGCATAATAGTGACTTTAAAAATAAAAACTCTACTAATGCCCTATTTAATCATAGTAAGAACTGTAGTAATTTTAAAAGATTTTTATTTTTTTTATTGATAGACTGCCAAAACGTGATTTTGGAGGAGACCGTAAAACTTTATTGGAAGTTAAGGAATGTTTATGGCAGCTATGCCTGGATGCATCTAAAGCACCGGGCATTAATGACAATATTTCAACAGCGTGTGTATTAAAATACAAATCTCAGTTTTTATAATGTATGCAGATTTTAAATGTTTATTCAACATTATATTTATGGCTAGATTTATTTTCTTATATTTTTATTGTACATAATTAGTGAGTTTGTAATTTTTAATATTGCTGTAGCTTTAGTATAGACAACAGGTTCTTGTATACTAGGTGTTTACTTTCAGTGTTGAAGGGAACTGGATGCCAGGGGATTAAATGCTTTTAACAATTCAGAGTTTAATTGTTTAATTAATTTGTACTAAGTGATATATACATGCTATTAGGGTTGTTTTACACTGACTCTGATGAAGCCTAACTGTGGGTGAAAGCACTTTGTCAGTTTGGTTGTTCTAATAAAGCTGATGTTCTTTCCTGCCAACGGATCTGGTTTTGTTTCAAGGATGAGAATCAGTGCAGAGAGAGGGGTCACAGATATAGATCAGCATAGTGGGAGAGGGGTCACAAATATGGATCAATATAGTGGGACAGGGGTCACAGATATGGATCAGTATAGTGGGAGAGGGGTCACAAATATGTATCAATATAGTGGGACAGGGGTCACAGATATAGATCAGCATAGTGGGAGAGGGGTCACAGATATGGATCAGTATAGTGGGGGAGGGGTCACAGATATGGAACAGTGTAGTAGGAGAGGGGTCACAGACATGGAACAGTATAGTGGGGTAGGGTCACAGATATGGAACAGTATAGTGGGACAGGGGTCACAGATATGGATCAGTATAGTGGGAGAGGGGTCTCAGGTATGGATCAGAATAGTGGAAGAGGGGTCACAGACATAAAACACATACTAGGGCATAGGTGGGTCTATTGCAGCATGCAAGATTTATTCCATGCTGTAGCCCATTTCTGCATGCTGTAGTTATATGAGAATGTACTGTACACGAAGTACAACTTGTATTACTTTTTCTTCCCCCATTAACTTGGTTACTTTTGGGCATGACACTGCATGGTTATCTGTACCCTCAGTGTACCTGTGACATCCATATGTGTCTGCAGCTGAATTTTACTTCAACCATATGTCCTCAGCCAACTGTACTTCGGGGGGATGCCTTGACAGCTAGCAGCCTGAATATAGCCAAAGCTATATAAAGAAGAGCAAAAGTTTGTCAACATCAGCACTAGAAGCCCTATGAAGACAGAGTGAAGGAAATTACTATTTGTACCAAAGTCTAAAGGAAGGAAAGGCAGAAAGTGTAAACATTTAAGTACCTAATGAGAATTAAAACATTTTAGGAGGGTGGTATCATTCAGAGGAAGAGGTATTCAAGAGAAAGATTGCACAAATACAAGATGGAGAAAACTGAGAAGACATTTCAAGGGTGATTTGGGGTAGTACTTTAGAATGGAGATTCTTTATGCATAGAATATTTTTCCTGATGAGGTTGTAGAACCGAAAACCAGTGGTAGAATTAGGAAGCCAGACAGTGCAGGGCAGCACATCTGCATGCACAGCTGGCAAATCGGGGTTAAATAGTGGATACGTGTTAGATGGTCATCTTGGAGAAGAAAGGAATAGCTTTGACTTGCATACTTCTAGTAGTCTCCAAGAGATGAGGCAGAAGTAAATAGTTCAGTAGTTTTAGACAGGATTGCAAATAGCAGCATAGTCCTTGCAAGAATAAGAGTCAGAGTCTAAGACTGAGCTGGTAAAGACTGTAGGTGGACTTGCGTGCATAGGTTTGAATGTCAAGCTTATGACCTACTGGACTTTAAGAAACATGACTGCCATAACCAATATTGATATATATTTTCTACTACCCAAATAAGTATCATGAATATTTTTAAAGTAAGTTAATAACTGGTTTCTTTGGAACGCAGGGCAAAACAGTATTCCACAGTCTTGGAAGATGTTGTGTAATGTATTACTTGCATTCTTTTCTATTATTAATAATCATGTTTAGTATTAGGTTCCCCCAGCAGTAGGATTTGGGGAGACATTGCTTTTAGTACCAGGAATAGGTATAAATGGCCAAAATACTTCCATACTGAAATACTGAATACTGATCAGACTGATGGACCTAAAACACTCTGTCTGATGTTACCACCCCCTTTGTGAACTGGTGCAACTATAGCCTCACACTGTTGGTCAGAGGCATATTCTACATGGTAGCATTTTATTTAACATGAATGGTAGGTGCTTAGTTTTCCTTGGTTCTCTATAGGATTCCACAAGACGTGTTGTCTGGTCCAATTAAAATTAAGTAATTTATTTCTATTCAAAATACTGAATGATAGAATTTGCCCCTTCTCCACTGTTGTGCGATCTTGGAGTTGGTATATATAGTTAGCAGGGGGTGTGCGGGACTCAGCCCCCTCATGAGGGGTGCAGGGGGGGGGGCTTGCCCCCCCTCCATTGAAAATGTCTTCAATCTTTTTGGATTTGGTCTTTTGTCAGTCTTTTGAAGTAGACCCATATATATATATATATATATATATATATATATATATATATATATATCTGCAGGGTTCTACATTCCAACATTAATTCTTGTGTACTCATTGGAGTGCTGGCATGTGTGAATCAGTGGTATTGAATTTAGGCCATGTTAACTAGCTGGCTACGCAGATAACACAGACACACACACACACACACAGACACACACACACACACACACACACACACACACACACACACACACACACACACACACACACACACACACACACAAAAGTTAGGGATGGAGATAACAGACATGTAGCTGGTACGTTTTAGGTCAGACAAGTAAATAGCAACCTAACTAGAAGTGGTCGTTCTACCTTTGCGCCATGAAGACTCAGTCTTCCATATGTTAGACTGTGCAGTGAATATCAATATCACAGGCGTACTATGTCCTTGCCAATCAGAAATGCCCTAATCAAAACTTTATTACTGGCCCAGTCATGACTGAAGTGAAATTCTAACTCACAGCTGTGATATAAAACTAAATGTATATACTTTCAGTCACCTTTTGACCTAATAAAGGAATATATAGTATGAAAAAATCCTTGGTTCCACCACAGCTGTAAAAATGTTAAAAACAAACTTTAATCTTCAGTAAAAACAACAAAAACAGGAGCACAGTAAAATTCCCTGACAAGCGCTTTCGGCTTACTAGCCTTCATCAGATCATATGTCTTAGCTGTGCTCACCCTGAATTTAAAGGCAGAATAAACCAATCAATGTTCCAGACACATAGTCATAACCAATGAAAACTCATTAGTTTGCATACAGCATATCTCCTGTGTCTTGCTGAGAGCCAGTCATTATTGTATCTCAAGGTATCAAATGTCTGGTATCCTAGTGGAAGAACTATCCAATAGCAACAAAGTTAATGATTTGCATACAGCATAAATCCTGCTTCTTGTTGTAGCCAATCATATTTATGCCTTCAAATATCCAAGCTACACTTTTCTTGTCCTGTAGCTATCTAATAGCATTGAAGGGACTGAATTCCTTTGGTTGCCAGAACATATTGTTATTCAGTTCATTCAACAATATGCAGTACTTCACAGAAGCAAGCAGCACATATGTTACAGTTTTATAAGTACAATAGCATTGGTGCTCTTGCATATAAATTCCTATTATGTGCATATTACACAGTATAGCGAATTAATACATATATCCATGTGGTTTTCAGAGTAACATACTCTATGTCTCCTGAAGTATTCTTAGCCATTTGCTCCTTGTGCTATAGAAAATACTGCCTGGTCACAGATACAGCATAAAATAATGCACCACAAAGAGTGTTATCACTGCTGCATCTTTCCTTGTTTTTATCAGTCTCTGCCTTGAATAATTAAACTGCAAATGATGTAAATATATTCGCAGAACAACTTGACGAATCATAAAAATAATTCGTAGCTCTTGTATCCCACTGCCATAATAATAAGGTTGCACCACAAAGGGTATTGTAGATAACCACTGCTGCAGCTTTCCTTGTTTTTACTAGTCTCTGCCTCAGATAATTAAACTGCAAATGATGTAAATATATTCGCAGAACAACTTGGCAAAGCATAGAATAGATTACAGCTCTTATATTCCATTGCCATAAATTAGCCATTTATCCATTAATCTTCCTTTCTAGAAGCTACACTCATTGTTCTTGCTTTCAGCAGAGGTTTCAATGGGGCAACACTATTGAGACCTGGTGGACGATTGGTTATCCAGCTGGATTCACGTAGTTCAGTTCTGTTTTTAATATCCCCTTCTTGTAAGCTCATGGGAATTACTTCCACCGCTCTGAAATTAAAGTGATGGGTGGGATTGCCGGAAACATGCGCTGCAAGTGCATTTGTGAGATCCAATTTCTTAATATCTCTAAGATGACACAGGATCCGATTTTTAAAAAGCTGATCTGTTTTGCCTATGTAAAAAGCAGTACAATGTGTACAGCAAGCAAGATAAATTAGATGATGTGTATGGCAGCTAGCAAATGTATTGAAACTGCAGATATGGTTCGTGCCCGGATGTATAAACATATTGTCACTATCCAAGTGATTACATGCTTTACATCTGTGGCACCTATAAGTACCCTTTCTATTTGACATTTCTTGTTCAGCAGTGCCATCTTTGTTACAAAGTAGTCTTTTTAGATTCTTTTTATTCTTGAAGGTGAATCGAGGTGACTCACCAACAATATCTAAGTTTTTCATCAGCAGTGAGTATGGGCCAAAACCTTCTGATAATGCCACATACTCTCTTGTTATCCATACTTTAAGTTAAATTGTAGGTAAGATGATTTCTTCGAATCCTTGGTTTCACATTCTTCTTAAGTAAATCTGGTCCTTGGTTGGAGAAATATGGTTGGACTCTTCCATTCCGAATGTCATCTTGTTCATTCACCTTTATTAGGTTTTTTGCACCATAACTCCTTGCTTCTAGGTTAGATTGCAAATTCAGAAATTCTGAATCAAACTCTTGGTCATTTGTGCAGAGCCTAGAGATCCTTATTGCTTGGTGTTCAAAAATATTATTAAAGACATGGCCAGGATGTATGCTTGACCGATGTAAATAACGGTTTCTCCAGGTTGATTTTCTATATATACTGGTACTCAGACTCGAGTCAGCATGAATGTTGATCTTCACATTCAAGAAATCAATAGCCTCTCTCGAAGATTTAACTTTGAATTCCAAAACTCCCGTACTACGATTGAGATATTCAGTGAATTCATCCAGTTGGCTTTCATTACCCTGCCATAGGATAAAGATGTCATCCACGAAATGGCCATAATACTTCAGATGACTATACCATGGGTTAGAATGACTCATAACCTTGTCTTTTTCCCATTGGACCAATACCAAGTTCGAATAGCTGTTTGCACAGGGAGTGCCCATTGCTAACCCCCATCTCTGTAGAAAGAATTCCGAACCATAAACAAAAACATTAGTTTCCAATACAAGTTTCAACAATAGGCATATGAAATCAGCATTGAACCCTGCTTGATGCAGGAAGGAGCGATTTGCCTCTATCCCATATTCATTGGGAATGACTGTAAAAAGACTGGTAATGTCCATGGTGACTAGCAATATCTCATTAACCCCAGTTCCGCCTTGGGTTTTGTTAAATAAATCCATCAGAAAAGATCCAGTGTCTTTTAATACTGCTTCAGCTTTAGGCAAAACTTTTTTCAATTCATTTTCTATATATACAGACTAAGATTCAGTGATCCACCCTCTACCAGCAACAATAGGATGCAAAGGTGGATTACGGTCATCTTTGTGCTGTTTTGGGAGACCACTGATACTAGGTGTGGTGGGATATTCAGTTTTGAAGAAGTCTGCAAGTTCTTGAGTAAGACGTCTTTCCATCAAAAGTTCATACAGATTATTACAAAACCTATTAATTATGGTCTCTACTTCCCTTTCATTTAATTTTTGGTAGGTTTGCCCATCTTGTAGAATCTCATGCATTCTATTCCTATACCAGGTAGCATCCATCACTACCATACTTTCTCCTTTGTCTGCTGGTTTGATAACAATATCAGTCCTCTTCCTTAAACTATTCAGAGCTTCCTTTTCTTTTGAGGTTAAATTGAAGTATCCTCCTGTTCCTTTTTTCTCTTCTCTAGATTTAGCTACTTCATCTTCACATAGCCGAGAAAATAATTCAACTGTAGGATGACTGATCAGATAAAAGTCACTTGGCTTTTTATAACAAGCCTTTCTCCCATTGATTTCAGTTCCAAATATGGATTTTAAGGTCACATTCCTAGCAAACATCCTGATGTCTGTTACAAATTCACTACGTTCAGAGGCTAGTGCAGGTATAAAACTGAGGCCTTTGTTCAGTAATGAAATTTCCTCTGAACTGAGTTCTATCTGAGAAATATTTACTACCAGACTTGATTTTTCATAGGTCAGATCATTGATTTTTTTCCTTTTCCTGTCTTGACTCATTCCTTTTGCATTCCTTTGGGGCTGTTGTTTCACAAAAACCGGCAAGGGCCAATTGTAAGGGCAATGCATCAATCTTTCCTTTGGTCTAGTCCCTGATGCAGAGTCAAATGTGGATTCAGAATGCACTTCTGTCATTACCTGCGATGCCGTGCTAGTACTAGCCTCCCTTATATCTTTCTCTGGAATTGCAAAATTCCTTTCCTCTTGTCCAGAATCAGATTTATTGCTTTGGCCAGCAGACGGTAGTATTTCTTCATTGGTAGTGGAGATAGTAACTTCTCTTCTCCTTCATATCCTGTTATAAGGTCTTTTGCCAAAATTTCCATTTCCTGTTCTTTCTTCTACGTCACTCCTGAGCCATTCAAAGATGTGCGCTTGTTTGAAATATTGGTAGTCACGTGCTAATTTCCTAGTTTTTTGCTCTTTAAGTTTGGTGACATAGACACTTACGTTAAACTGCGTTTCCAGTTTACGAATAGAGGCCTCCCCTAGAGGCATATTTTATAGCTCTGCTTGTTTATTCTTGATGCTAAGTGCAACTTTCTCTTCTTCTGGTCTAAAATACTCAATTAACAAATTGATGTATTTTATGCTCATATCCAGATTAATAGCCTGCCATTGTGCAAGTAAATCCGGGTAGGTATTGCCATAGCTAGGAAGACATTTCACTCTCATGCCTCTAGGGACAATTTTATGGTGTATACAGGCCTCTGAGTGGAATCGCTGCCACTGAAGCCTTTTAAGTTTAAAAGCAGCATTTCCCACTTCATGAAAGATGGTATAAAAATCAGTTTCTTCATTATTAGATGTGCTATAATCAACAGTCTCATTTCCAAGATTCAATTGTATCAAAGGATTATTGAGCTCACCAACAAATTCAGATAGCACTGAGGAATTCTTCATCTTCTCTTTAGGTACCAAATTAGTGTTCAGCAGATTCTCAGCCATGTGCAATACAGGTAGGAAACCAATTAAAATGAAGAAGACATAGCTGTATTGCTGAAGGCTCCGAGCATAAATGTAGAAATGTAGTAGGAAACAAATCCTCATTTACACCACAGCTGTAAAAATGTTAAAAACAAACTTTAATCTTCAGTAAAAACAACAAAAACAGGAGCACAGTAAAATTCCCTGATAAGCACTTTCGGCTTACTAGCCTTCATCAGATCATATGTCTTGGCTGTGCTCACTCTGAATTTAAAGACATTTATGAAGGCATAAATATGATTGGCTATAACAAGAAGCAGGATTTATGCTGTATGCAAATCATTAACTTTGTTGCTATTGGATAGTTCTGCCGCTAGGAAACCAGACATTTGATACCTTGAGATACAATAATGATTGGCTCACAGCAAGACACAGAAGATATGTTGTATGCAAACTAATGAGTTTTCATTGGTTATGACTATGTGTTTGGAACACTGATTGGTTTATTCTGTTTGTTTATTCTGTCTTTAAATTCAGTTTGAGCACAGCTAAGACATATGATCTGATGAAGGCTAGTAAGCCGAAAGCACTTATTAGGGAATTTTACTGTGCTCCTGTTTTTGTTGTTTTTACTGACGATTAAAGTTTGTTTTTAACATTTTTACAGCTGTGGTGGAACCGAGGATTTTTCCTACTACATTTCTACATTTATGCTCAGAGCCTTCAGCAATACAGCTACATTTTCTTCATAATAAAGAAATATGGGAATGTAAATACTTGCTTTAGTTTTCTCAAAAGAAGGTAAAGTAGATGGAAACACCTGGTAAATGCAAAAGTAATGTCATCAATGGTACTAAAATACCCAAACCTATATTTTTTCCATAAAGATCTCACACACACACACTTTGTATATACTCCATTCCACATCATTTTCAGACTTGGACAGAGCAATACCTTTTAATCTGAGAATAGAAAGTCCTGACCTGAAAGCCTGCAAAATATTCTGAAAATGATGTATACCATGAATAGCAGTTCATGGTGTTGCCACCTGCCACACTAGATATGTAAATGTGACTCTGTCCACAGTCTTGAATATCTATATAAATTAGAACATGAATGTATATAAACACACACACATGCATGCATATACACACACCACATAAAACTCCAGGAATGCAATGCAACTCCAAGATGCCTATTTCAGGAAAAAATTGATACAGTGAATAGCGCACCCCTTGTCTGTCCTTCAGTATCAGTCAGTATAGAATCGGTATGAATGAGTATAGGTACAATACTAGACAGAAACTCATCCATACTATTTCAGTCTGTGGCTGGGAGCTAGAACAAGGGGTCTCGGTTTTTGCCTCACTTACACCTTTCGTCAACCTCCCCATTACTTGACCTCCCATATCTGAAACAATCTGTACAACATTTGGCCAGAACCAAGATATTTGTGACATTCCACCCTCCTAACACATAGTCCATGTTATACAATGCAACAGCAAGACTAACTTAAAACACCTATTAACAGTCTTAGGTAATTATTTATCAGTGCAATATGTTAAAGAAAAGAAAACTTTAATACTACACCTCTCACAGCTCAACAGTTTGTATACTTAAGTTTTGTATTTCATAGGCTAAAAAACATGACATTTTAATTCTATGGTACTGAATTTGTCTAGCATTTGGAATTTCAAAATAATTTATACTTGGGATGGAATTCTACCATTCCCTAAGCAGTTACACAATGCCTGATTCTAAATTTAGGCCTCTGTGATTCCTCATGGCAAGTTAATAAGGAACCACTGAGGGCTCTTTCCAATTCCAAAACAATGATTGGGTATATATCACTGCAGCAGTTAAGAATTTTGCATTAGCAGTGATTTAAATGTAAATCTTTAATTATTAGAGTAGCCCAGTATGTCCAGTGGGGCTTTGTAGTATACACTATGTTTCATCTGTATGTTAGAAGTGTTACTACAGGCATTACACGTGGATAAGCTATATGACCTCAGAATATTGGTAGAGCTGTGTTGAGGCCAGTGTGATCTTAGTTCAGAGCATTGTAGTACTTTGCTCATTTACAGCAGTGTTGCTTTTTGAGTCATCCCCTTCAAACAATGATAATGACTCAAAAATGTTTTTTAAGGAATTTGAATTATGCTTTTACAGTGTAGCCTCCTGATATGCCAGCACTGTACTTTCATGCTTAATAATGCTTGCATGACATTTCCTTGTCATATATACAGTACTATAGCTGACATACAGGCTGTGTTGGGGGAATGTCCTACTTCACTTGATCTCAGTAGTTACACGGCAAGAGTAGCAGTTTTGAGTTGCTGGATTTTGCCAGGAATAGCTAATGACTTTCGTTTGTGTTAAATACTTCAGAATCTCTTTACCTAGTTCTGTTATATCAGATATTCCTTTAGACTGGTGATGTTGGTGGAAACTTGAATGTTCTTGGGTATCATATCACACCAGTGAGGGGGTTAGGTATAGTTTTACATACATCGTAATGCTACAAGATCCTGAAGGCCATCTGCATTGTTTTGCCAACCCTTTAGAATCATCAGGCATTCTGTAAATTACAATGTTCACTCTTCTTTAGACTGCATATTTCACTGAAGATCTGGTTATTTAAATGTGAAACAAAGGTAGCTATTGAGACAACAAGACAATAACATCTCTGCTGCCAAAGTATGATGAACAAATTGATTTCAGGGACAAACTATTATACATTGGTAAATAAATATTATGCACAATAAAGCCTAAAAAACATGTGAGTAATCTTAATGTTTTACAACTAAACGTTAAAACTTTACATTTGTAGAGAAAAGATAACTGGAACAGATGATTGCTGATACAGAAGGACAAATGTTATATTACAGAATCTCTCATAATTAGCATATGTCACAGTTGAATTAAATGAATACTAGTATGAAGCAAATGAAACACAATAATCTGTGTTAGCATGTCTGGCAGGAGATTTGTACATATTCTCAGATTAACTTGTATTGCATGCCAGCATGCCTATTTATGGAAAAATAAATACATTTTAAAATGTTGAGTATTTTCCTGTTTAAACATAATGATTAAAAAATCTGTCACTGCGCCTTGGTACACTTCTAACTGTGCATGTTTGAGAAGGACATTCTAAAGTACAAATTGTAGAGAATCAACTGAGCAGTGAGTGGTGTCATTTGAATGCTCCTTGTTACCAGGAGATGATTTAAATAGCTGATTGACAGAAAAAGAATCTTTTTTAAACAGCTGTTATATTTTGAAATTAGACAGTTGAGACTCAGAAGCAGTGCAGTTTGTCAAGTACTGAGCAGTTAGCAGGCACCAAGAAAAGAGAACTCACTAAGAAAACTTTGTTTACCTTGGCCTTGCTATTATATCTTAGAGTGGATCAGGGACAGTATTTCTTTAGTTAGAGCAGGAAAGTTTAGTTATAAAGACAGAGTTTTTCTTGATTTAGATTTCTGGTGAATGAATTCCAATGTTTGAAAGTTACTGATTTTCAATTTTGTAATCATTTTTACATATTATTAAATGTTTTCAATACTTTACATTGTGGCTAAAAAACAATGTTTTACTTGAGAGATTAGTATGTGCTTCCACCTGTTTGATACTTCCCTGGTCACTTCAAAGACCTGGCTGTTCTGGCCATAGCTTTCTTTATTTTGATAATTATTTTTATAATTGGACACCCCTTTAGAAGGGGCATGAAGACCCTCTGACTGGTGCCACAATTATTGTATTATTTTGGGAGAGGGACACAGCTGGAAATCTGTCAGACTTTCCCAGAAGTGTTTGGATGTGTGAGATTTAAATTTACTTTGAGTGTGAGTGTATCAGAGGTCTTAAACTGTGACACTTTGCTCTGAAGTATGTAATAAGAAAATACATTTGGGTGGACAGAGGTATATAGTCCAGTCCCATGGAAATAGTGTGTGTCCCTTTTGTGCTCTTAGGAGTAAATTGTGAAATATTACTTCTGGTTAAGTGACTGTCTCATATTGGAGTCAGTAGTGTGGATTGAAGCTCCTCAGTTACTGACCTAGGATAGTAAAGGATGGGTTTACCATCATAAGGTTGAGCACACAGTGCTCGAACCTGTATATGCGCGAATTTTATTAATGAATCCTGGCATGCCGAATGGTTGTAATGTTGCAAAAACACCAAAATCGACATTTTAAACTGCTCTACATCCAAAAACACGTGCTAACATGGGTCAAAAAGAGGATGAGATTTTGCAACTCACAACATCTGCTTTCGCAATTGTGAGATGTTGCCGCACTCCTTTTGAACATACTTGCTCGACCATACACCGGTTGACCTTATGATGGTAAATCTAAGGGACGTCATTTAATTGTTGGCTGTCTGGTGGGATACAGCTGGATGTCAGATTTATTAATGCCAGCAGTGTGGGATTTTTATTTAGATTCCAGTAACCTGTGGTAGTTGTCATTAAGGTGTGCATTCTTGACAGCCACAAGGTAAACATTCAGAATTTCAATCCACCACAGTTTTAATTAATTTTCTAGTTAGATAGTCAGGACATCAGGCCAGGATGTCAGGAAAAGATTTTAGCAAGCTGACAAAGATCCAGTTGGCTAAGGAGTGTGAAGCCAGAGGATTGTTGCATGACAACCTGACCAAGGAGGCAATGATTTCAGCCTTGGTTGCAGCCACAGCTCAGACCAGTCATTCTGAGGATATCCAGTTTGCTGCTGGTGATGGACAGCCTGCCGAGATGGGACAGTCCACATTTTCATCAGAGAAAGAATCCATCTGGAATTAAGGAGACTGGAACTTGAGGCCAAACGTCTTGAACTGGAGTCAGCAGAGAGACTGCACCCGGAGACCCAACATCTGGAGGCTGAGGAAAGGGAAAATCAGAGCTGTTATGAAATGAAGGCTGCAGAGAAACAGCATCAGTATGAACTGTTGACGAAATGGCTGGAGAACGAAGACAGGCTGAGGTGTTTAGAAGCCAAGGAGAATGAGAGACATTGCCGACATGAAATGGAGCTTCAAACCCTTTGAGAGGGTCATGGAGGTAATGGGGAAAGGAAAAACTGGACCCAAGAAGCTGAGAAGGTCAGTAAACTTTTTCCTCAGCACAGGGATGGGGATGACTTTGATAGTTTTATTCATATTTTTGAGAGGGTATTTAGACAATATGATGTTGACCGTGAGTTCTAGGTTAATTTCCTAGCTCCCTTACACCATGGTAAAGCTGTTCAGGTTGTAGCAATGTTAAATCTTGTAGACTGTTTGAATTATGAAAAAGTGAAATGCTACTTGCTTGACTGTTTCAAACTTACACCTGAAGCTTACAGGAAAAAGTTTTGTCAATACATGCAAGGCAGATGAAAGTTATATTGCTGACTTAAGTACTTACTTTCACAGAAGGGTGAGTGGGTGTCAGGTCAACACTTTTGAGAGACTGTCAGACCTTTTGGTGAGGGAACAAGCCCTCAGTACTTTGTCTGATGGCATTCGAGTCTTTTTAGCAGACTGTAAGTGCAGAGGATTTGGGGAGAAAATGGGATCTGTACTTGACAAGCAGAGCACCACTGCATAGGAGAGGGATATCCAGTGCTGTACATGCATATAAGGGAAACCATGGGGGGGGGGGGGCAGTCTAAACCACTCCAACAGAGTACACCAGTAATGGGGGAAACTACTAATCCAAGTGCACGGTTAGGGATTAGATGTTTCAAGTGTAACCAGAGGGTGCACATAGTAGTCAAATGTCCATTGAAGAAAGGTGAGAAACAGAAGGTGAGGGTGCCAGCAAGTGCTGATGACAAACTGTTGATGGCAAGTTGTTTAGAAACAACTGAGGTGCCAAATTTACTACCATAATTTATATCCAATCTTAGTAGATGGTAAACAGGCAACTGCTAAGAGGGACACAGCTTCTGATATAACCATTGAGAGGCTGCAGTGGTTAATGAAGAGCAGTATTTGCTTGGGTAGTCCATGCCAGTCAGAGCACTGGGAGGGACCCCATTCCAAATGCCTTTCTCTAGGGTGGAAGAGGAAAGCAAGCAAGTAGTTGTGTTCGAGGATATTCCTGCAGATGTCCTGATAGGGAATGGCTTTTATGATGCAGTACCTTGTGTGCATGCAGTGACATACAGTAAGGCTTGGAGAAAGGCATATAGGTCCAGTAGTCTGGGAGAGACCCAGAAAGATTTCATACCTGAAGCTGGGACTGGCATGGTGGCTGTTTCAGACAAGGTGCTATCTGGTAGCAGCAAGTCTGAATGTGAGCCACAGCTGCTGGTGGGTACAGGCACTGATGTTCACTTGGACATGGTGACTGGGAGGATGGAGGTAAATGGTGGTACCCAGAGTGACAGCGAGGCAGAGCTGTCTGAAGTGATTAGGCTTTCTGCAGAAGGGGAGCTGGGGAAGGCCACAAAGGTAGAGTTGAAACAGGCTCAGCTTATGGATCATACATTATAACTCTTGAGGGAGCTGGATTAGGAGGCACCTGAGGCTCAAGGAAGAGGGGAGCCTGAATACTGGCGCAAAGATTTGCTGTACAGAGAATGGATTCCTGGAGGTGGGCTAGAAGGTGAAGTGATATGGCAGTTGGTCATGCCTAGAGCTTACTGTCTGCCACCCTTAGCCATAGCGCACGACATTCCTTCCTTAGGTCATATGGGCATAAGACGTACTAAGAGACATATTATACAAAATTTCTATTGGCCAGGAATTGCAAGGGATGTGGTAAGATATTGTAGGACATGTGAACAGTGCCAAAAAGTTGATAAAGCAGGGACAAGTCTAAGGCACCCTTAATGCCTTTGCCTGTTATTATAGAGTGGCCTTGGATATTGTAGGACCCCCTCAGTACTCCATGTTCTACAGGAAAGAAATACATCTTAGTAGTAGTAGACTATGCTAACAGATATCCTGAGGTGGTGACTGTGTTTACTGAGGCAGAGAAGGTTGCAAATGCTTTGGCAGAAATCATCAACAGAGTTATTTTCCAAGGGAAACACTGACTGACTGAGGTGCCGACTTCATGTCAGATCTGCTGACTTGTCTGTGGAAGTGTTGTGGGGTGAAACATCTAAAGACCACCCCCTTCCATCCCCAGACTAATGGGTTTCAGGAGAGGTTAAACTCTATATTGAAGACCATGCTACGGGCATTTGAAGACCAGTTCAAAAGGGAGTGGGACAAGTATTTGCCCCATCTGTTATTTGCATACAGGGAAGTGCTGTAGGAAGCTACAGGTTTTTCTCCCTTTGAGTTGTTATATGGGCATAGGCTGAGGGGGGCCTTTAGATTTAATGTGAGATGTATGAGAAGAAGAGTGTGAATCTCACAAAGATTCTGTTGTGATTTATGTTCTCAACCTTTGGACAAGACTTAAGGAGCTCATCAGTTTAGCTCAATAGAACCTAGCAGTGGAAAGAAGGTGTGGTATAACAGGAATGTTCAGGATCAAGAATAAACTGAGGGACAGAAGGTGATGGTACTTGTTCCTGTTAGACATAATTTACAAGCAGCCTGGGAGGGACCCTTTGAGGTGGTGAGGCAAATCAATGATGTGAACTACATTTTAAATTTGGTAGGTAGGAGGCAAGGGCACAAAATGTACCATGTGAATATGATGAAACCTTATCATGACAGGGAGGCCCTAGTATAGGGCATTCTCAGTAGATGGCAGGAAGAGTCTGAAAGGATATGATAGCCGATCTTTTAGGTGAGGTTAGGATTGATGCCTCTGTGGAAGAGATCACCATATCACTGCAGTTAACTCCTAATCAAGTCCGGAAAATAGAAATGGTATTGAAGGAATCTGGGGATATGGTCACAGGGAAACCTGGGTGTACTGACTTGGTGCAGCACCATGTGGACAAAGGACTCCAAAAACCTATTAAGCAGGCTTCTTATAGAGAACCTGAGATAGTGAAGCAGACTCTGAAAGAAATTAGGGAAATGCTAGAAATGGGGGTAATTCAAGCATGTAACAGTCCTTGGGCTTTCCCAGTAGTGTTAGTGCCAAAGAAGGATGATCTGAGGTGGAGTCTAGAATTGCAAGCATAATATGACCATACAACATTGCAGTGGGGTTAATAATGACAATGCAAATGAATTGCCCAGGAAAGAAGTGGGTTAATATTTCCAGGTAGACCCATTTTTCTCAAGCGTCAGCTTTCAAGGGTCACTCGAGTGATAAGGGGGGTGTGTGAAGTAACTGAAAAACCTATCATCTGTGTTAGCACGTCTGGCAGAAGATTTGTACATATTCTCAGCTTAACTTGTATTATATGCCAGCATGCCTATTTGTGGAAATGTAAATACGTTTTAAAATGTTGAGTATGTTCCTGTTTAAACAGAATGCTTTAAGAATCTGTCACTGCTTTGATACACTTCTAACTGAGCATGTTTGAAGACATTCTAAAGTACAAATTGTGGAGAATCAGCTGAGCAATGACAGATGTCATTGGAATGTTACTTGTTGCTAGGAGATGATTTAAACAGCTGATTGACAGAAAAATAATCTTTTTTAACAACTGACTGTTATATTTTGAAATTAGACAGTTGAGAATGAGAAGCTGTGCAGTCTGTCAAGTACCGAGCACTCAGTAGACATCAAGAAAAGAGAACTCACCAAGAAAACTGTAAGTTTGCCTTGACCTTGCTATTATATCTTAGAGTAGATTAGGGACAGTATTTATTTAGTTAGATTAGGAAAGTTTAGTTATTAAGATAGTTTTTCATGAATAATGAACTCCTATCCTGCAGTTTGATTTACATTTCTGGTAATTGAATTCTAATGTTTATTGAGAGTTATTAATTTTCAATTTTGTAATCATTTTTACTTATTATTAAATGTTCTGAAGTACTTCATATTGTGGCTGAAAACCAGTGTTTTTATTTAGAGATTAGAGTGTGCTTCTACCTGTTTGATACTCCCCAGGTTACCTCGAAGGCCTGGCTGTTCGGGTCATAGCTATCATTTATTTTGATAATTAATTTTCATAATTGGATGTGCCTTTAGAAGGGCATGAAGACCATCTGATTGGTTGCAGCATTACTGTATTATTTTGGGAGAGGGACACAGCTGGAAATCTGTGTCAGGCTTTCCCAGAAGTGTTTGGATGTGTGAGATTTAAATTTACTTTGAGTGAGAGTGTATCAGAGGTCTTAAACTGTGACACTTTGCTCTGAAATATGTAGTAAGAAAATACATTTGGGTGGACAAAGGTATATAGTCCAGTCCCAGGAAAGTAGATTGTGTTCCTTTATTGCCCTTAGGGAAAAATTGTGAAATATTACTTCTGTTTAAGTGACAGTCTCATATCGGAGTCAGTAGTGAGGACTGAAGCTCCTGAGTTACTGACCCAGGATAGTAAGGGACATCATTTAATTGTTGTCAGTCTGGTGTGATATAGCTGGATGTCACAACTAGTACTACAGTACCAAATTTTAATGCTCATCACTTTTCCCTGAAAGTGCAGGAGACTGCTAAAAAAACTTTATACAATAAATTAGTGCAAGCAAATAACACTGCAAAGTTTGCATATACCAGCAATCTAGCAAAGTGACCTTTTTCCAGAAGGATTACCACACCTGTTTGTCAGGCTTACTAACTGCCATTCGAGTTCAACACTTCTGCAAACAGTATGCATGACCTTTCAACTACTTACTATGCTGCTGAACACTACTTAATGTTGGTCTTGGAAAAGAATAATTATGTGGTTAAAAGCATAAAAAAAATGAATTAATATTGAGAAGGTAACCTAAGCACATGAAAACTAATTGATGCTTTTGTAAATGAGGTGGTTTCTTGCTTTTACTTTCCCAAGTGCATATCCTCAAAAAAGTATTTTGTCAGTTTTAGTTGTTTCAGTTTCTATTTTTTTTTTTTAACTTTCATGGATATATTGTAAAATACATTTGAACTGTATATAAAAAAAATATTGTGCAATATATAATAGGATGGACTACATACTCCCAGCAATTAATTTCAGTAAATAAAATATGTTATAAATTGTACATGTAAAAGATTTTGTATCACTGACATTCTTTTAATTATTTATACTATAATTTTGCAGATCTGAGTTTAAGTAAAGGGGCAATGGATATATGATCATTCATGCCCGGAGGCTTGTTGGCTTCTGAAGTAATCTGCCAATATGTCTCCCTAAATTCTAATTTAGTTTCCCAGGGGCCTCCCCCGTAAGTTTTTTAGGAACCATTTCCACCACATAGAAATGAAATTTGGCTTGGGGGCATTGGAGGGTGTTTATACAGGGCGTTTCTAGAACTTTGCTTCTGGATATCATTCATATGTTCATATATTCTATGTTTTAAAGTTCTTTCAGTTTTTCCTATGTAGAATCCCTCACAACCCTCACACATGGCAATGTATACTAGCCCCTGGGAGTTACAATTAGAATAATTAGATGCTGTTATCCATCTCTTCCTTGCTGTCAAAAATATTTCTTGTTTAAGTATAATGTATTTACTTTGAGGGCATGCTCCACATTTATATGTACCCTTAGATTTACTAGAAAATACAGTAACTTGTTTATATTTATGCAAATGATTTATTTAAATGCTTTATTTAAATACTGTTTGAATCAAGGTTTCTTTAAAAGTTCAATTAGTTAATTGAATGAGTATTTCAACCAAGATGTATAAAAAGGAAGTGACAACATGATGTTTCTTTTATATCTGATGAAGTTTGAGTGTAACTCCTACGAAAATGTGTTGTGGCAGTTAGCAACGTTTATACATTTTTGAAAACGTGTTGTGGTAGTATTCTTCTAATACTTTAATAAATTGGATTTTTAACTCTGGTGACATCATCTTTTCAACAAAGCCTGCATTCAAATAGAAAACGTGTAGTGGCAGTTTTCTAAGTATTTTATACTTGCTGAACAGCTTTTCTGTGGTTCGTTTACTAAGACTGGTACCTTTTGTTAGTCTTTAGTTTCTCTTACCTAATTTCTGGCAAACAGTTACATTTTTTGAGGCTTCTCTGAGTATATTTTCAAACCTAATAAAGCAGCCCTCATTTCTTTCATAGTTGGTCCAAATTTATTTCATATCTTGAAATTGCAGTGTAAACTGCCGAATTTTCACAAGCAGCATTTTAGGCTGAAAGGTAATATCTACACCTATGTACAACAGTGCATGATGACATATTCCAATTTTTGGTGGAATCTGTAGTTGAACAATTCAGACAGAAAATTACTACAGCACCTTAAAGACTAAGTGAAACTTTCTTGCAACCATCAATCATCTGTAATCTCCAACAAAATCAAGCTCCAACTTCTCTTAAAACCACATGACTGTTTTATCCTACAGGAAGCAAACCTCATTTTCTCCATAAGAAAGCCAATCATCTCATCTTAACTGCAAATACAGCCTTGCAAGACTTAACTGCACAAGAATAATATTATCCATTGAAATTCTGTAAGTATTGTTATCCACTGAAGGACGTGCAAATAAAATGAAACAATTTCTATTTGTAAATAGTTCAAATATCACTGTATTTGGCAAAACTTCACACAAACATTCATGCAGATTAAGTATCTTTCTGCTTAGGCTCTGAGCTGTTACTGAGCTGTTCTCTCTAGCAAAGGGTACAAGGTTTGATTCATTCCAGATACATTTCCCTACTATGTGACTCTGAGCAGGTTGCTTAACCAGACGGTGCTCTCAGGTCACTCCTAAAAAAGAAGTGGTGTGGAGTGGGCATTCCAGGTCAGCAAATGTATAAAATAAAGAAAAAATTTACATACATACATAAATAAAACAACCCTACCTTCCTTGTAAACCTAACATTCTTTATGATTGTATTTTGCTTGCTTGTAAACTTTAGATTGTTTATCATTGTTTTTAGTGTGTGCTCTGCTCCTGGACTATGCCTGAGAAGAGTATAGTTTTAAATATACATTTACTCTGAAGACAGTGCAATTTGGATCATTTCTCTTATCTGGTTGACAAATGATTAAATATAAAATTTCTAGGGGGACCCACTCTGCACTTTTATACTCATGTTTAGTTTAGAGTGCAATGACTCTTGTGAGGTAAAAAGAACAGAGTTTCTTAGCAAGGGCATGAGAGTCACCTCTGAGACTCCTTTCTCAAAATTCCATGAATGGATTTTTTTTTCTAGGAGGAAAATAAGAATACAATTGTTTGAACTAAAACACAATGAAAAGTTGTGGCAAGACCTAAAATATCTCAATAGGAAAGAAACTGTGATGAAAATATCAGTTGCAAGCAGGTTCAGAAGAGCTTCATTATCAATTATTGCAAGGCGAGTGTGTCAAGTCAACCTACAAGATGCTGAAAGCTTTGTAACTTTAAAAGAAAAGATTTTATGTTAAGTGAATTTGTTTAAGACAAGTCCTGCTAAATTGTTAGATGAGGCTGTATGTAACACAAATCTTTTCTATCTTGTTTTTTTGTCGTGGGATGTGGCAGCATCTTGATAAGTACTGCAGTAAGGAAAGTAAACTAGAGTTATCCCTATAAATATCCAGGCCTTAGGGAGCGAACTGACTGACCATGGAGTGTGATCAAACTCTCGCTTGCTTAGATAAGACTAAATTCTGTTAACATGTCACTGCAGAGTTAATGAAACGTAAAATCAATGTGGATGGGAAAAATTACAGGGCCTCTGTATCTTGGCTGCATGACTGCACTGCTAGAGGACCGAAGTGTTTGTAGAAAGGAAGCTTGTTTGCAAAGGTCTGTTGAAGTTATATGCATTCATGTGGTGAAAACAGATGCTGTTCAGCCATTCAGCTACTGAGACCCCCTTATTGTACTCATAATCTATCCTGGTACTCAGCTACAGGGTCCAAATAGAGAGATGAAAAGTCAGCAAGCAAAGGAGAGCAGTAGTGCTAAAATTGAATTCATCCTCAAGTCTTGGTGAGTATCTTCACGAGGTGGACCCTGTTTTCACAAAATCTCACCAGAGTGACACTGATATATAGACTGTATTTATCTAGCATACATCATGGACAGAAGTAGGTCGAAAACTAAAAAAAGATAGCTGGGTGCACAAGACTCAGGATAAAAAAGTGCTCAATCCTGGTAGGGGCACTGGTGCCAGGACTGGAAAAGGTGACAGTGTTGAATCCTCAAAATACAGAAACATTCCAACAATGGGGCCAGGCCCAGGAGGAGGATGGCCCCCCTGTTATAAAAGGAAGTAGCAGTCCACAAAAAAATCACAAAAAATGATAAGCCAAAGAAAAGCCACAAAAATGATAAAGTGGACTATTGAGGATAAGAAAGAGATTATGTATTGTTACTGTTATACAAAAAGACACACAAGGGAAGTAGAAACCAAACAAGTCCAAAAACTACAAGAATAGGAAGAAGAAGGCTCAAAGGATGCACTCCCCAAATGTAAAGAATGAGTCCACCATGTCCAAAATGTACAATCCAAAGGTTTAATACAGGTTTAATACATTAGCGCTTTTGTCCCTAACATTAATAACTTCATCAGACAAATAATAAAAACAACCAAATCAATTTATACACACATTCAAATAATGTCATAAAACAATTAAATATACACACACACTCTGAAAGATATTAGTAAAAAAATACCTAGCAATAGTAAAATCCAAAAACAATCATCACAATTTATATAAAATATTCTCAAAAATGAAAGAGATATAAATATATATTATATGAAAAGTCCTAAAAAGTCCTCTTTGTTAACTTAATGCACCATAAACATGTAAAAATGTGAAAATAAATGTTTTTGTTTTTAATATATAAATGCTCAACCTACTACTACCTATCTAAGGCCATAAGCTTTAAAATGGGACTCATGGAAATATATTCATTTAAACCTGACTAGTTACCCGCATCCAAATGTAACTGCCAGTAGACTTAGCGATTTTCTAAAAGAAACGACCAAGTTCCACCCCATACATCCATCTTAACATTATCAATGATTGCAAACTTAAAGGAATGCTCACTATTTTCCATAATATGTTTACTCAAGGCATTTGTATCCTTCCTCATCCTAATATCGTACAAATATTTGTATATACAACTTTTTTAGCTTCCAATCAGTTTTTCCTACATAATAACAATTACACTTGGTACAGGAAGCACAATATATAACTTTTTCAGAACAACAGTTAAATCTAGAATAAATAGCAACCTTCCTGTTGTTAATCATAAAAACATTACCTTCAAGAATAAATTACAGTAGTTGCACGTGCCACACTTACTCATACAACCTTTTTTCTAATTGGTATAAACTCTTTTTGGCTCAAAAATATTCTTCACATTTCTACCCCTCTTAAAAACCAAAACAGGACAATCTCCCAAACATACTCTCGTACTCTTCTTCTGAGTTACAATAGTCCAGTTTTTTAACAAAATATTTTTAATTCAAAACTGTCCATAGTATATACAGTTGTGAAAGAGCTCCTATAATTTTTTTCTATTTATAGTATTTATTAATCCACCTCCTCTACTAAAGTAGAAGGATCAATGTTGGTAACATGATCCAACAATAATGGAATGAAATGCCCTCTTTCTCTTTTGTTAATAACCTCAAGCATGGTGTCATTAATAAATGTATTAGGGTACCCCCTACCCAAAAACATCTGTTTCAATTTCTCACATTCATCAAAAAAAATGCGTCCTTAGAGGAAACCATACAGGCTGCACATACAAACTGTCCTTTGACGATGGCTTTCTTCTGTTTAATGGGGTGGATACTAGAAAAATGTAGAAAGGGATTTGAATAAGTTTACCTTCTAAAAATCTGTGATATAAACCTTTTATAATCATGGTCCTTTTTTAATAATACATCCAAAAAGGCAATATTTTCAACCCCAATAGTATGTGTAAATTTTAAAAAATGGTTAGTATTGTTTATATAGGAAAGAAAAGCTTCTATTTCCTCCCTGGTTTCATCCCATAAAAAAACGACATCATCCAGGAAGCATGTATAACAACTAAAATAGGTAGAGAAAGGAGAAGTAAAAAGAAACTTCTTTTCCCGTTGTGTGACAACAACATTGGCAGAGAGGCCCCCACACAATGAACCCATAGCCACACCTTCTATTGTAAATAAATCTCATTGTCAAATAATATATAATTATATTCAACATCAATTCAAGTAAATATGTATACAATAAAACATCACAGTGTACAACGTTCCTGTCATATAAAAACTCACTAAACCATTCTATACCAATGGTACAGGGGATAACTGAGTACAGATCCTTGATGTCAATTATGATAAATAACTCTCCTTGAAAGGTATGTTGTTAATTAACTTTAGAAAGTTCCAAGAATCCTTACATATGTGAGTTTCCTTGTACACAAGACGATAAAGTGGCCTATTGAAGATAAGAAAGAAATTGTGTATTTTCACTATTATGCAAAAGCCCAGAATTTCCAGACCCAAGATAAACAAAATGATTGAGAGAGAAATAAGAGGAAAGAAAAATTCTTCTGCAAGAAAAACTGAAGCTTCAAATGAAAATATGTGCTCATTAATACAACAGATTTGTGAGAAACACTATATAGATCAAGAAACCTCAATCTGTTTGGAAAAAGAAGCATCTGAGGAAGTGCAAAAATATAAACAAAACCAAGAGATATTTGAAAAGTATAAAAAAGAAATATGGACATGGGATAGAAAGAGAGATTTGATATGGTGCAATATTTATGCAAAGGAGAAAGCCAAATCAATGTAAAGAAGGCAGCCCAAGGATATTTAAAGCAAAATATATGCAAAGGCATCCAGATATGGACAATTTCACAGTAAAAAAATATCACAAAGATGGAACTTAGAAAAGAAAATCAGTAAAGTATAAGTTAAAAAAAATAGAAGTTGAAGTTATGGAGTGCTTGTGAAGTGAAGAATTTGATGTAGAAGATCTAACACAGGTTACATCACAGCAGGATGGAGTGAATCCCCAAAGAAGGGAGAAACAGGAAGATCAGGAAACATCTGAAGAAAAAACATGGACATGAGAAAGAAAGAGAGATTTAATATGGTATAATATTTATGCAAAGGAGAAAGCAAAACTAACAAATACAAAAAGAGCAGCATCAACGATATTTGAAAAGAAATATAGACAAAGGAATCCAGACATGGAAAACTTTACAATACAAAAAATAAGAAGACAAAGAGGAAAAGCAGAAAAGGAGATTAAGCAATGGAGAAGATAAAGAAATAGAAACTGAGGTTATGGAGTACCTGCAAAGTGAAGGATTTAGTGTAGAAAATCTAATTCAGAAAGCACCATAACAGGATAGAGTAATGGATATCCAAGTTAAGGGGAAACTAGTGAAACAGGAAGCAATTGGTCAGGTGCCATATGAAGATAATTTGGAGCCTTCTACAGGAAGCCAATATAAACATCCACTTGAAGCTAGACAGCAAGGAAAGGAACAGGAAACTGTGGAAACTCTGATGCAGTCAATGTTGAGGTGTGATAGGCCAGTAAGTTCCCATATGATAGAGCAACAGATGGCACAGGATGAAACTGACGAGACTGTGTCATAGGAAGATGCTATAGAACCTTCTATAGAATGCCACAGGAACTAGAAAACAAGGGATGTACCCTCAGTTTGGATGAAAGTGAGCTAAGAGAAGAATTTTTTGATTTAATAGACGTGGACAGACATATCAAGATCAATGAAAGAAATAGACTGCATAAGGTTAATAAAACCCAAAAAGACAGAAGTCTAATAAAACAAATGAACACAGTAATTAGGACTGTTCATAGAGATCTGTGCTATATAACAAAAGTAAACAGGATATATTACTATGCAGCTAAATTACTAACTGATAAAGTTCTACCACAAGAACATAGGGTAGCAAGGGAAAGGAAGGGGAGAAATCGAATACCATCATGGAAATATCGAATAGAGAAAATTATAAAGCAGTAAAGACAAGAAGTGTCACTGTTAGAAGAGTATAGAAGAGGGAATAGATCAACAAAAATAGTAAGAAATATAGATGTGATAAATGCAATGTGCAATATTGCAACAAACCAGGATCTATCATGCACTATTACAAATAAACTAAAAATTTAAGCATAGGCGAATAAATTAGCATTTACGAAGATAAATATAAAGGAAACATGCAAAATAAGCAATTTATTGATGACCCAAAAAGGTTTTATAGAGAACTGGGAAATAAGGTTAAAGGAATTGAAAGACTGCCAAAAAAAGAAGAAATAGATACATTTTGGAAAAGTATCTATGAAGATCCTGTGGAACATAACAAAGATGTTAAATAAATAGAAAAAGTAAAATAAAGAATAAGAAGTTTAAAGGTACAAGATATGAAAGGGGATGAAGTAACAGCTAGAGAGACTGAAACAACATTAAGAAAAGCCCCTAAATGGAAAACCCCAGGCCCAGATGCAGTACCTAACTTCTGGTTAAAAGTATTAACATCCTCGCATGAAGATTTAGCCATGAGTAAGAACTATTTATAGGCACACCAGAACAGACACCAACCTGGCTAACAACAGAAATACAAAGCTCCTACTTAAGAGTGAACCTGCAATCTACCCTAAAAATTATAGACAAATAACGTGCCTTTAGACAAAGTATAAACTATACATGGGAATTGATGCAGACAGAGTTTATAGTCATTTAGAAGCAAACTCAATTACAGCAGTAGAATAAAAGGGCAATAAAAGAAAGTCATATGGAACAAAAGATCATTTGTTGTTAAATAAAGTCATAGTGGAGAACTGTAAAAAGGGGAAGAATCTAAGTATGGCATGGATTGACTACAAAAAAGCATTTGATAGTATCCCACATTCATGGGTAAAAGAGTGCTTAAAAATGTATAAGATACACCCCACACTGATCAACTACATTACAGTGACCATGAAAAAGTGGCAGACCACTTTGCAATTAAGCCATGACAAAGGACAATTGTTATACCAGGGATAAATATTCAAAGGGGGGGGGTATTCCAGGGTGACTCTCTGTCACCATTACTATTCTGCATTGCCCTTAATCCATTAAGCTGTTTACTCAACATCTTAGGCCACGGCTATAATCTGGCTCCTAGAAAACAACAAGTGTAAAGACTTCTCACCTTCTCTTTGTCGATGATTTAAAACTGTATAGCTCATCAGATGTGGAACTGAAAGCACAACTGCAAGTTGTCAAAACCTTTTCAGATGATATAAGAATATCATTTGGTATTGATAAATGTGCAAAAGCAACTTTTAAAGCAGGAAAACATTAGTTTGGGACAAGAATGTGATATAAAAGAACTTGAGCAAGAAGAAGTTAAAAATATTTGGGAATTGATGAAGGATCAACAATAAAACATGAACAAATGTGAATCAAGCTTAGTAAGGAATATTTCAGAAGACTTAAATTAATCCTGAAAACAGCTCTGACATCTAGGAACAAAATCCAAGCTATAAACCAATTTGTTCTTCCTGTCCTAACTTACAGTTTTGGAGTGATTAACTGGCCCCAAAATGTATTGGATAGATTAGATAGGAAAACAAGAAAGATGCTTCATGCTCACCAAATGATTTATAACAATCAGTGTATGCCAAGATTATATATTCCCCATTCCGAAGGAGGGATGGGCCTCCTTGAAACTGATTGTATGTATAGATCTGCAATTCTGGGACTCCACACATATCTGCTGACCTTACAAGACCCAAATGTAGAGAAAAGTTTTGAAACATGAGATGAATAAATCTAAGATGACTTCTCTGCTTAATCTAGCAGAAGCTTATTGGTGTCAAACAGGAATGGAAATCAAACCAGAAGCAGATAAAAATAAGGCAGCAACTGAATGTGCCAAAAACAAAAGAAATAATACAACATGAAGGATCAGATGTAGGGTTGCCACTCCTGTGTTTTTATTTCTGGACTATTCGGAAATCAAACTGATTCTCTGGTAGTCCGGTAAGCACTGTACAAACTCTGGTATTCTGTTTCAAAAAAGAAACAGACTATCAGAGTTTGTAAATTGGCTGATTTACTATGCTTTTTTTTTTACAGAAAAAGCATAGTAAATCAGCCTAAAGCAAGCAGCAGGAATGGAAAAAGAGGGTGTTTCCCACCATTTGATGTCATCCTGATGTCGCAAAATGAGCGGTATGTGGGCGGGAGAGGGGGTGGGATAGGCAGGGTTACTGGTGATGTGAGGGATGTGGCTTTACTCCAGTTTTAGCCAGAGCAAAATATGGCAACCCTAATCAGATGAGACGGCAAGAAATGTGGAAAAAGCATAAATATAGTTGCAAGTATAGAAAACTTCTGGAAGAACCTTATGTTGATCAGGAATGAACACAGGAATGGTTAAGGATAGGAGAATTCAAACCAAGAGATGAATGGTTAATACTGGCGGCCTAAGATAGTGGGATGTGTACACATTGGTTTATAAAGTCCATTGAACATGTGGGAGAAACAGACAAATGTAGGTTTTGTAAAACCGAATTGGAAACAGTTGCAGACCTCGTTGCTGGTTGAGACATACTAATGGCAGAAGGACTGTATACTGAAAGGTATAATAATGTGGTGAGACTGTTGCACTGGGGATTGTGCAAACATATGATACTGAAGTGACCAAAAAACACTGGAAACATGAGCCACAAAGCATCATAGAAAATGAAGTCTACATCACATGGGGTTCATCCATTACAGACAGTTCAAAAGATAGATGCTAGAAAACTGGATATAGTGGTCCAAGAAAAGAAGACAAGAAATTGCCACACCAAGTGACTACAGTGCCTTGCATACAGACAGAGACAAAGTCATAAAATATCAGGATCTGCAGGCAGAAATAAGAGCAACATGAAAGAAAGATACTCGGACAGTTCCAATAGTAGTAGGAGTAAAGGGTCTTATAAAAAAGAATCTGCAATCGTATTTAGATATGTCACCAATACATGTAACTTCATATGAACTGCAGAAGGACTCATTACTGGGCACACTGCAGGTGCTGCGAAGATCACTACTGGCTGACATCAAAGAAAGAAACAATACTAATTTCATCAATGTAAATCTTACTTTGACTTAGGAATGGGGTCCATTCCCGTCATGGTATTAGAAACCCAAAAGACTTGGAGAAATTAAAAAAAAACTACAGAACGCCATTATCTTACCCATAATCCATCCTGTTACTCAGCTAAAGATATCACTTATCTTACCCATAATCTATCCTGTTACTGAGCTACAGATATCACTTATCTTACCCTTAATCTATTTATTGAGCAGAACTTTCCATTTTTAATTTGTTTAAACAATGGACAGGTGAGAATGTTGGGAACTAATTACTTTACTAGCAGAAAAGATGAAACTAAAGCAGCTGACATCAGTCCACCCCAGTTTACCAAGTGTGGAAGTTAGACACACACATCAGTCTAGAGATACACAGGACCTGGGGTCACAGAGACTTGGGACAATGGTAGATGTCCCCAAGACAAACTAAAGTGTGGATAAGTTTGCAAAGGTAAGGTAAGGGCTCTTGTGCATGTTCTAATAGAATTAACCAATAAAAGTAATGGAGGTGTGTACTCAAAGAATGTATAATGTTTCAGGAAACTAAGATGACAACAGGACCACAGGAGAGAGCAAGAGATGAAGTCAACACCCCTTATTTCTGGTTGCCCATTATGCTTACTTGTTTTGTCAAAATGCGACAAGTTAAGACTGGCACCCCACCATGGAAGCATGGGGTATAATTTGTTCATTCTATTTGCTTTTTGCTAACCATATTCTCTCTCAGGTCCTGTTAAGTGCTTTCGTCTGTAGTAAGTCAGGGTGGGAGGAATAAAGTACAGTTTTGTACCTACCATAAATGTAGATGTTCGAAGATCCACATTGCTGCAGTCCTTACATATGGGTAGTCCGCTGTCCTCGGTCGGCCCGAATACCAAAGTATTAGGCTGACGTCGGTCATGGGCTCTCAGATCTGACATCAGAGCGTCAGGGTATAAAAGCGCATGACCGACGTCATATCCTCAGTCTTTTCTTGCCCCAGATGTCAGAAGGCCCTAAAAAGAAAGGCCACAGCCCAAAAACAGGATACCTCCCAAAAACATGCCCAATAACAACCATCACCCAAACCATATAACCATGCCAAACTACAGAGGGGAAGGGGGGAGGGTAAATTGGACTGCAGCAATGTGGATCTTCGAACATCTACATTTATGGTAGGTACATAACTGTACTATGTTCTTCATCTCACATTGCTGCAGTCCTTACATATGGGTAGAATCCCAAAGCAGAGGTAAAGGGAGGATGGCAAAATCATAAAGCATTAGGGGCTGCTAAAATGCCCTGTAATATTGCAGTGGCAAATCCAGCCCTAGACTTAGAATAAAGAGGAAGGAGGTAATGTTTAGAAAAAGTATGTACTGAACTCCAAGTGGCTGCTTCCAAAATATCTTTTGTAGCTACCCCCCTTAGAAAGGCAGTAGAAGTGGCAGTAGCTCTAGTGGAATGAGGTCTGATTCCAGCCGAATCTCCTTACCATGATGGGAATAGCAGAAAGAAATACAAAAACCAATCCATTTAGAAATAGTTTGTTTTGACACAGGTTTTCCCTGAGAACCCAAAGCAAAAGAAACAAACAACTGCTGAGACTGCCTGAACCCTTTGGTTCTGCTCAAATAATAACGCAACTGCCTGTGAATATCCAAAGTATGCAAAATCTTCTCCCCTTTATTTTGGGGGTTTGCATAAAAAGTAGGCAAATGAATAGTTTGGTTCAAGGCCACACTAGAAACCACTTTAGGCATAAAGGAGGGATTAGTACGCAAAGATACCCTATCCTTATGAAAAATCAGGAAAGGTTCCACTGCCATAAGGGCCTGTAATTCAGAAACCCTTCTTGCAGAGGTAATGGCCAACAAAAAAGCAGTCTTCCATGATAAATACTTTAACTCGGCAGTAGCTGCAGGCTCAAAAGGTTGTAGAGTAAGTTTTTCCAACACAAAATTGAGATCCCAAGCAGGAGTAGGAGCTCACGTGGGGGTCTTATGTTCTTTGCCCCTCTAAGAAACTGCTTAAACAAAGGATGAGAAAATAAAGGAGGGTCACAGTCATAGTGAGCAGAAATGGCTGCAGCATGAACCTTTATCGAGGAGAAAGACAAACCCTTGTCCAATAACTCAGTAAGATATTGAAGAGAAATACTTAAATCAGGCTTGGAAACATCAAAGTCCTTCGCTTTGCTCCAAATAAAAAATCTCCTCCATTTATCAGCGTAAACTTTCCTTGTACTAGGCCTTCTGGCCTCCAAAATAACATTCAAAACTTGTTGTGGAAGCTGAGACCCTCCAGGGTCTAAAACAGAATATGCCAGGCTGTTAGATGCAGAGACTGAATCTTGACATTGAGGAAGTGATTGTCCTCCTGAGACAAAAGATGCGGAATCAAAGGCAGAGGCCATGGAGGCTCCCGTACTAAACTTCTCAGTAGTGGGTACCAGTGCTGTCGAGGCCAATCCGGCGCTATCAGAATCATGGATGGCCTGTCTTGTCTGGCCTTCAAGAGTACCTTGGGAATGAGAGGCAGAGGTGGAAAGGCATAGACATGAAGATTGCTCAAACTGAATGATAGAGCATCCACCTTCCAAGCTGTGGGATGAAACATTTTTGTGCAAAACTTTGGCAACTGGTAATTTAGTGGAGAAGCGAACAGATCTATGTCTGGAGTCCCCCATAACACTGTCAACTTTTGAAATACATGAGGATCCAGTTTCCACTCGTGAGGATCCACTATTTGTCTGCTCAACACATCTGCTAAGGAGTTCTGTGCTCCTGGTAGAAACCTTGCCTGAAGATTGAGGTGTAAACTGAGAGCAGTCTCCCACAAAATCATCGCTTGCCTGCAAAGAGGGTATGAATGGGTTCCCCCTTGCTTGTTGATGTACCACATGACAGTAGTGTTGTCTGTTTGAATCAACACCTGCCCTGGGAGAAGTAAATCCTTGAAAGCCATCAATGCAAATTGGACTGCTAACATCTCCTTCAAGTTGATATGCAAATGTTGAAGTCTGACAGGCCACGTGTTTTGCACCCATTTTTCATTGAGGTGTGCTCCCCAAGCCTTGTCTGAGGCATCTGTCGTTAGAATCTGACTCGCCTCTGGTCGGGTCACAGAGAGTCCCTTGTTTAGGTGACATTCCTGAGCCCACCACAAAAATTCCTTCTGAATGCAAGGTATTATCTGAATGACAGTGTCTAGATCCTGGCAGTGTTGTGTCCATACATTTTTGAGATACCATTGAAGCTTCCTCATATGCAGTTTGGCATTGGGAAGCACCAGAATACAAGATGCCATGAACCCCAAGGCTTGAAGGACTGTACTTGCAGTCAGCCTGGACTGTAGAGACATTTGATGGAAATAAAGAGAAAGGCTTCTTTGTTTGTCCGGGGTCAAAAAAGCCATCTGGGAAGCTGTATTCAGTCTCACACCCAGAAAGCACATGTCCTGAGAGGGTACTAGACTGGACTTTGTTTCGTTCACAGAATACCCTAGGCATCTTAACACTACCATCACATACTGTAGATGATGAAGAAGTTCGTCCTTGTCTTGTGCAATAATCAGGCAATCGTCCAAATAAGGATAAATCTGTATTCCTCTTAACCTGAAAAAGGCTATCACTGGAGCCAGAACCTTTGTGAACACTCTGGGCGCAGTAGATAAGCCAAAGGGCAATGCAGAGAACTGATAATGTAAATTTCCAGCCAAAACGTAGGTACCTCCTGCAACTGGGCCTGATAGGAACATGAAGATAAGCCTCTTTGAGATCCAGAGTTACCATCCAGTGATCTTTTCCCAGCAGAGGTAAAAGCTGTTGTAACGTCAGCATTTTGAACTTTGGAATGTCCAGATAAGTGTTGAGGATAGATAAATCCAAAATTGGTCTCCACGTGTTTCCTTTCTTTGGTACTAGAAACAGGCGAGAGTAAAATCCTAGGCCCACTTCTGACAGAGGGACTGGCTGTATAGCTCCTATTTGAAGAAGTATAGAAATCTGCTTGTGAGCCTCTATCCTTTGCCGAGGAGGAACGTCTGGCATGCCTTTGAAAGGAGGCAATGTATGGAAATAGAACTTGTAGCCTCGGTTTATAATGTCCAACACCCATTTGTCCTGGGTGACTAAAAGCCAGTTTTGCTTGAAAAGTGCTAACTTTCCTCCCAAAGGAGCTGCCAGGCAAGAAGAATCTGGCAGCTGAAAATGCAGGTCATTGGGCCTGTTTACGAAAGGACTGGCCCCTGCCCTCACCTGCAGGTTGTGCAGGTGAACTCCAAGTTCTAGGCCTGAATGTACTATGAGCTCTGCCCCTGCCACGTCTAGATCTACCCCTAGACTGAGAATCAGAAGAAGGGTACATCCACCCCCTAGTAGGCCAATTTCTACTAAACTTTGGAGGTTGCACCTGCAAAAAATCTTTAACAGTCTGCATAGACTTAGCCTTGTCTTCCATTTTCTTCAAAACCAACTCCACAGGGGGACCAAACAAAACTTCAGACTGTAAAGGGGCATCCAGAATTCTAGTTTTAACATGCTCGGACAAATTCTGATCCTTAAGCCAGGCGTGCCTACGAAGAACTGAACCAGTGGCAGTCACCCTAGAAGAGGCCTGTACAGCATCAAAACCACACTGCAAAGAATGCTTACCCACCTGTTCAGATACATGTACTAAATCCTGCAATTCTTTACACTCAATGCCCTCTGCCAAAGCATCCACTTTAGATTTTAGCTGAAAAAGGAGGAAATTCTGATACTTCAACATATGAAACTGGCAATTTAAAGCCCTCATTGCTAAAGTAGAAGAGGTATACACCTTCTTACCCCATCTATCCAAAGCTCTAGCTTCCTTATCTAGAGGAACCGGA
>NC_056739.1:1536870315-1536880315 GCF_019279795.1 Protopterus annectens | reverse complement strand
CTTGTTATTTCAATAAATTACTCTTTTCTAAACTTAATATATATCCAAATAATTTAGGGGGCAGTGGCCCCCACACCCTACATTACTATGTATTCTAACTACAGGGTTGCACTACAGTGGGAAAAGGCCATATATAACTTTCACTGAAATGTGTTTCAGTGAATTGTGTTTTCGGTTAATTGTGCTTTCAGTGATTTGTGCACAGTCATTTGACTTTCAGTGAAATGTGCTTTCAGTGAATAGTCCTAGACCCATATATATATATATATATATATATATATATATATATATTTTTTTTTTTAAATTTTCTAGTAAATCTGTGAGGATTACAAATCTGGTCAGAATGCTTGGGAATTTCTCCTACTCATTTTGATAACTGCCATGAGATCTTTACATCCACCTGATCTATCAACAACTCATAATGTAAATGTGAGATATCTCACTTTAATATCTTATTCAAAGGACATTACAGACATTGATCACCATACCTTCAATGCAGCACTTTAATATCAGAACTAGAACATGAATCTAAACAGGTGGTGTGGGGCCAAATTGCACACCTTCTGTTGTTTTATTGCATCTAAGTCAAATGTGTTACCACTTGGGCTACCGATATAGATAATGGTGGATCACTGCCGGATCTGATAATACCTGTTTTTCTAAACACTGCAGATATTTTGTCCAAAAGCAGGAATCAAACTATTGACTGATATGGATTTACAGATTCTACAACTAACAATCTGGAATGTTTGTCTGCAAATACTAATTATTTGGCTTTGTTGTTGACTGGCCCATAAACGTAAACACTCATTTTTGTTCTGAGTATTTTGTGCAATTATATTGTTGCAGGCACTTTGTATATTAGTCTGGTAAAGCACACTTTCACAACAAAGCTTTCCTTATCATATAATCAATATTTATGACTACATCATCTTTTTCTCCATGTCCCTTGTTCCTAGTAGCCCTATGTGTGCTTCATGTGGAGTTTTTATATGTTTCATCTGCAATATCTTTGAAATGAATAATGCTGACCCTTTCAATATAATCACTATCTGCAGAAATCATTATTTCATCACATCATGTGCAATATCTTCATAGCCAGCTTTAGGCATCAGCGAACCCTGCAGTTGCTGGGGGCCCCCTGTTCCCTGGGGGCCTCCGACCACAACAAGTTATCTTTCTCTGATACTTTGTAACATGTCTGTAAAACCAAGAAAAGCTAGTACAGCACTCCTGTATACTTAATAAACCAAGAGGGTGACAACTCTTATTTATATGTCCCTTAAAACTCAAAGATATTTCTTTTTGTAGTAACAGTATTTTGTCAAGTAACAGGTATCAGAATTCCATTAAATATTTTACCACTGACATAGTGCCCTGGCCTCTGCTGTTGGACATTTTCAACACTAAAACTATCTACATAGCCAGTTTTAGGTCCCTGCAAAACCTGTGGCTGCAGGGGACCCCCTCAGTCATCCATGACTGTGTGGAGGCCCCACAAAAGCTGCTGCTCATTGGGGAAAAATGAGTAAGAAAAAAAATTATTAATTTCCTAATTATGCTCTTTAACATGAACAGGGGGCTGTGTTATGACCCTGTTAGAATGAAGCTGATAATGAACATTAGCAATATAACCACTAGAGAGCTTAGCAGCCCAAAGTGACTTACCTCAGTGCACACTTTGGATTTTAAGAAGAGCTGATGCTTCTGATCATCAGGGATAGTTTTCTCTTTCAGGTAGTTTTATAAATAATACCAGAACACCTGGTACTATAACTCTCAATTTCTTTGCTTAAGAATTCTGTGCAAGCCCAAAAATAATAGAATAAAGGCTCATAATCTGGAATACATTTAAACATTATTCTAATTCACTTAAAAAGTTACTAGAATAACACTGTTCCATCAACATGTACTTTTGGACAGTAAGTATAAAACTCAGATGTCTGGATTGATTAAATGTTTGTAATCCTGAATGATTTACCAGCAAATCAAACATTTTATGAAGGACAGAGTAAGAACAAAATCAGGGACAGTGACAGGTATGCATTACTCCTCAATGCGATAAATCTTAACCCTGCTGCTGTTTGATGACTGCTAAACACCAGCCACTGATCTGGTGTGGCAGCACCAGTGTTGCACAATGTATTGCTGTTTGCTGAAATAAGTACAAAACTAGAACTGTTATGGCTTATGCTTGTGTGTGTGTGTGTGTGTGTGTGTGTGTGTGTGTGTGTGTGTATAAAATATCACTGATTTTTATCTGTGCATGCACCCAATAATGCCAGGAACAGACATTATTCTTCTGTGTATCAGTAAAAAAAAGTACCTAACAAGTAATTATAGTTCAAAGGTAAGACATAAAATATATCACAGAACATTCAGACACTCACCAGACTGTGTAAATGGATAATGGGGACTCCCTTAAGTATCCTTGACTCTGTGGGGGCCCCCACAAAAGCTGTTGCTGGTTGGAGAAAAATGTATCAGTTTTCTGAATACGTTGTTTAACCTGAATGTGCTGACATATGACCCTTTTAGGATAAAGCTGACAATAGATTCTGTTTTCAACCACACCCATTCTAAAACCAGCCCTGCTCAAATGTGTGTGTGTACAGAAAGCTGCTACGGGTTATGAGGGACTGGGGATTGTGTGATTATTACAACTTTAATTTTCATCACAGTCAAACCTTGGAGGTGTGCACATGAAGTCATTATAGCTTGTGTTTGAGCTGAGGGCAACGTTTCTTACTGACCTCAGAGGTGTACAATGAAGGTTACTACAGTTTATGTAGGAGTGGTGTACTGTCTAGGACAACAAATCAAAATACATTAATGAAATAATTCTCACAATCACATGTCAGGCACATATACATGTGGCTGCCTTTCAGGGTTAGGGGTGAAGAACATGCTATGTATATGGATATCAGCAGTCACTTGAAATATATGACTAAGGCAATTTAAATCTCTGCTTTGATCCCAGTGTAACACCAGAGGGATGCATAGGCAGTGACTGTCTTTTGTGGGGGGTTAGGGAGGGAGGGAGGGAGTATTCCCAGATAAGACTTATGTATTCCCACAACTACTGGCTTGCTAGGTTATTGTGAGCTACTATTTTGTCAGCTTTGAACATTAAGCCTTGGGCACAACTTATTTCATCCTTGAAAGAAAAAAAATAAGAATGAAATTCTTTTCTTTTTCATGATTTTGGTTTAGGCCACCACTGGAGTAAAATGTTGAGAAAATGCACTAAAATGCATCCCAGACCATCCTTAAACCTATGACTTCTTAGGCCCTGGCTTATTTGAGTTATTTCCTAAGTGGTTATTATTGAGCAGTCTTGTTCAGGAAATGTGTGTTGAAAGGATGCAAGGAAAGCTGAAGATGAACAGCAACCGTGAATTTCTTTCCCTAATCATAATTTCTGTTGAAGCCATTATTGGATGAAAAGGTTGTGTAAAAAGAAAATAACTTTAAAATGGACTTCAGAGCATATAGAAAGTTATGGCTTGTTGAAAAATCTGAGAGTAAGGCAAAATGTGAGAAAAGGAAGAAAAAGGTTATGTGCATGGTATGGGGAGCCCAAAAAGGGGGTATCAGAAGAGAGGACTGGAGGGTGTGTGGGTGGTGTTGAAACAGTAGGCTAATCATCATTTCACTTTAAGTCCAGACCTGTACACAGAGTTGTAGTAATGCATCATTGTCACAACTAAATCCCAGTAACTGTAAGTGTCCCTTTGTTAGACAGGTCAACATAGTGTGGTACATGGGCCTGTTGCAATGTAAATGTTTGGAGCTACAGGTCTATCTGTGCATGCTACTCCTAAAAGTTTGCAGCATGAACTAAAACGTTGCTTAGGAGGGATGGCATTGACAGGATGATACTTATACTGGAAGTGCCTAGGGGTCCCCAACTTGACATTTGCTGGGGGCCCCCAAAATGCTAACACCAGCCCTGCATATCTTCTACTAAGTTCAGAATTTGGATAATTTTTAATTTTATGCAAAAAATATAATTCACAAGTTGCATCACTATGTCTTATTTGTTTGTTTCTGGCTCTTTCAGAGTCAGGGTACTATTACTTTTTCATATCTTTTTCCTATCTTTAATTTTATTATTATTTTTTTTTCATTTATTCATTTATCCTTTGTTGACAGGGTTAGTTCCATTAGGCTAGTAGCCTATTTTCAGGAGAGACCTGAGGTGGTATTTAGACTACTAGGGGAAATTTCACCAAGGCATCAGGGAACTTCACCTACTCTTTGCAGTAAGGGGAAAACATTGGGTGTTACACATTCTGATTTTCTGTTTCCTGTCCAGGTGTGTAGTCAGCCAGAGGGAACAGGGAGAAACATGGCTGCTGAGAGCCAAGGCAATTAGAAAGTTAAATGTGTTGAAAATGAAGAAAAAATGGTAGAATTGCTACCAGAAATATTTTCAGATGATGTGGGAGCAGAGAAAACATTGTCTGCTGATGGTGAGAGATCAGGAAGGAGATGAAATGTTTAAAATGGCAGAAGCAATACAAAAATGCATTATTTCAACCCTCCTGTCAGGAGGGTTGCAGGATGAGTATCTGGAGGAGCTAGTTTACCAAAGTGAGCCAGAAAGTGGAACTTCTGTATCCTGGAGTGAAATTATTTTTAAAAAATAGAAGAAGGAGAAAAAGAAAGGAAAAAGAGCCAGAGAAGGTTCCCAAAAACATTTATATGTTCAAACAGTGTAAGAAAGAGATGAAGGAAGTAAAGAAAAAAAAATGTTCTTTGGGTTAGCAGTAAAAAGAAAAAGGCATGGACATATATAAGGTATGGGACAATGTTATTGCAACGATGGGAGTAAAAGCTGAAGAGGTAAGAGTTTTAATTTTAATTACCAAAGAAACTTTTTCCTGACTTGTTTTTTGAAACTGGCCAGGCTACGGAAAACTTTTTGGGGGCCTATGAAAAAAGAAAGCAGACTTTCCACAGTCAGAATATGCTGTGTGTTGTGCAAGCCTTTTTCAGGCAAACAAAAAAAAAGAAAAAGAATCTTAATAGTTTAGAACTGAAGTGGGAGCAAAAGAAATGAGAGAATATTTGTTGACAATATGTAAAGAAGTGGTGGACACTACTAAAAATCTATGTTGAAAAAGAATTACAGACTGGAGGCTAGGAATGTGGAATAATTTTAGAAATGGAAAATGACAATGTGATACAGATACCTATTACTATTAATGTGCATGGCAACAGAGGTTCTGTGCTGTACAGAGGACAACCAAAGACTTTTTTTGTGGAAAAAGTGATCATTGAATTAATGAATATGACAAAAAAGATGTTTCTGTGGTCAGACAAGTCATAATGCAAAGAAATGTGAGGTGAAATGTGGTAATACAGGACATTCATGGTTAGAATGTGAGGTAGAAATACAAGAAAATGAAATTATACAAGAAAACCATTTAGAAAGAAATGCTATACAAGAACACAACAAAACAAGAAAAACAGAAATGGTATTTAAATTAAGGGGAAATACAGATAAAGAAAAAGAAAGGGAGACATGAAATAAGTGAACAAAAGTCAGAGTGGCATATAGTGAAAGGCACAAAAAATTCAATAGAGAGAGTTAGGGAAAGAAAAAGAAAATTTAAAAATATAATGGCAAGAGAGAGAATAAGAAAGGTTAGGGATAAGAAGATTATTCTAATAACTGTTCTATAAAGCTGAAAATATTAGATTTGAATGTGAACAGTATGAAGAATATTAAGAGTAGAATTAGTATTTTACAAACATGCTCAAATAATAGTGTTAGAAAACATTAGAATGCTAACAGAAAAAGAAAGGGTGCACATAGAAAAACTTTGGAATGGTACTGTTATTTGGAAAATAGGCAAATAAACATGTTCAGGTATAGGTATACTATGCCAAGAAAATATAAAAATATTAGATATTACACAAGTAGAACTGGGCCGAATAACAGTAGTAGATATAAGATGGAAAAATATGTATACAGACTAATAGCTTTATATGCATGTGAGACCAAAAAAAAAAAAGAGAGCGAGAACAGTGTTTAAAAGTATACCTAACTATCTCTGTGTTAACATGGGTGTAATAATGACTGGTGACTTTAACTGCAATTTGAGAAATAAAATAAATTGTTGTGATGTTGAAATGGTTACTGCAATTATAAAAGTGAAAATTAAAAATATCAGCAAATGAACACTGGGATTACAAAAGAAATGAAATTAAGACAGAAACTGGTTATTTTCTTATATCAGAAGACCTAAAAATTACAAAAAAAAGAATTAAATATAAGGGGTTCTCTGATCATGTGGCAATTTGGATAATCATTCATGAAAATGAGGAATATATTATAAAAAAGGCATAAAAAGAGTAAATGTTTAAAGTCTTGATAGAGAAGAAAAAAAATCATTTTATGAAAAAGAAAATGAATTATATGGAATAAATCAGGATAAGCTTAATAAATTGTTATATATTGTTCTTATTTACAAGGAAAAAAAGAAGTCGCACCATACTTTTGTAAGATAGTAAAAGAAAGAAAGATAATAAGATAATTTAAAATAAAGAAGGGAAAAGTTAAAAAACAAGGAGAAATAAATTAAATAAAGAATATGTATTACATTTATATAGTAAAAAAGAAGTTAACATGGAATAAATTTATAATGATAAAAAATTAAATAATGAACATAATGAATATTTAGAGAGAATATTTTTAGATAAAATAAATATAAATGAACTGAATGAGATCTTGAAAGATATTAAAGTTAATTTAGATTTGGATAGAACTGAATATAATATGTATAAAGAAATGTATGACTGGCAAAAAATGGTGTTTATAGTAGTAACGAATGAGTGGTTAGAAAGAGGAATTCAGCCATAAAAAAATTAGCACAGGCGTGATAACATTTATATTAAAGAAAGGAGAGAAGGATAAAATAAAAAAAAAAATGGACACCGATTACACTGAATAACACAGATCATAAAAATTTCAAGAAAATAGTAACTAAAAGACTATAATGTAAATTAGAAGGATTACATGATCATAATTTGTTTGGGAGAAAAGGAAAGGGGAGTCAAGACCTATTGTAGATAAGGGAAGTAAATAATGATATTACTAATAAAAAAGTGGAAACAAAAATCTTGATAGGTGATATCAGTAGGGCATATGCTAATATTTAGAATAAAGCATTATGAGAAGAATTTTACAAACATACAACATAAGTGAAAAAATATTACAAGTAATTAAATCAATATATGAAAATAATTATGTGAAACTGGATGTAAATGGTTGGATTGGAGAAGATTTGAAAATAGAGTGTGGCATAAAACAAGGATGTCCTGCAAGCAGTATGATCTTTGTGATAGTCATGAACACAGTAGTAATAGAAATTAATAAATTGTCAAGTAAGGCAGGATATAGAATGATGGAGGAGATGCAGTTACCAATAATGTATACTTATGCTGATGATATTGTAGTAATAGCAAAAAATAAAGTCTGGATGGAAAACAATGATGAAAACAATGATGAAAATTTGAGTACAAAGTTGAAGAAAAATGATTTAAGCATAAATAAAGAGAAAAGCAAAGTATTTGGGTATGAAGGCATTATAAGAGGTGTGGAATATAATGAAAAGAGTATAGATATTTGAGGAATAGTATTTGGAAGAACATAATACAGATATGAACAATGGAACAAAGTTATTAAAGGAATCAAAGACATGATTACATTTTGGAAGACATATAGGTTTTCATACGAAAAGAAAGCACATTTAATAAAGACCATATTAATAGGTAAATAGCTTATATTACAAATGTTCATATGATGATAATGAACTCTGAAAAAAAATCATGCAGGCATTTTTTCATTTGTTTGGGGGTCAAGATTGAACCTAGTTAAGAGGGGAATTTTGTATATGAAAGATGAACAAGGGGGATTGAGGCTGATAAATATGATTGTGTATGCAGCTTCTTTAACCATGCATAACGTACTAAAAAGAATAATGAAAAATAATGAAGATTTGACAGAAACAATAATGTACTTTAAGTATAGAGAATTTTAGAAAGAAATGCAAATAAAAAAAGAAATAAATGAGTTATTAATAAAGAAATGAAAGAATTTTTCAGTAAAATGTGTTGTGGAAATTAAAAAAGAATGTGATAGAAAATAACAGAAAAGAATGGCATGTTAACATTATGATATCCTTTTACTTGGTGGCTCTATGGAATGAGTTAAGAGATGGATAAAGAAAAAAGCAATAATGACAAGATACAGAAATTATAAAAGAATGAAAGAATGCAATGACGTTTTGTGGAGGTTGTCCATAGGAAAATTACCAGCGGGGGTAAATATGCCATACAAGAGAAAACAGGATAGAATATGTAATAAATGTAACGAATTGGAAACTACAGAACATGTTTTTAATATAGGAAAGAATTCAAAAACTGTGGAAAGAAGTATGCAAGCATGAAATGATTAAAAGCTGTTTAAACTTAAAAATGTTATACATGGACATGATAAAGTATGGGCTTTATGGGACAAGATCCCAGAATGAACCTATGAAAATGAACAGAATCATATTCTATGTAACATGGACTATACGGAATGAAAAACTTTATGAAATCAGATACGATGGAAAATGGACACTGACAAAAATACTGGAAAAATGTGGTTTTGGTTGTGGGTAAAAAGTGGGGGGAATACCTAAAATGGAAATATCAATATACTGAATGATGTTAAAATATGTAACTATTGTAACTATGTAAATATCTAAAAATATAAATTGTATATATGCATACAAATAAAAGAAAAACTACTCATCATTGTTATGAATGAGATCCATCTTGGTGAAGCACTTCCTGTTTCCATTCCAGGTGCAGAGGTGGCCTGAAGAAATACGGAGGCAGATGGAGAGAGAGAGAAGGAAATGATACAGTGGTGAAAGAAATGAAGGAGAATGCAAATATCAAGACCAAAGAATGTGTGCAGGATTCTAAGGAAATGTTTCAATGAAAAGTGTTATAAAGAGATGAGCCAGCAAATGATGGCTGTATAATTACAACCCTCCAGTCAGTAGAGTTGTGGAATCATTTACTTAAAGAAATGGTGGTATAGAGTTAGCCAGAAAATGAAGGAGATGTTTCCTGGGGGGGGGGGGCAATCTAGAGAAATTACAAAATGAGAATGCAGAGACAATCTTGAAGAATAGTGGTGAGATGGAAAAGAAAACATATGCATTGAAAGTAAAAGAATGCCAAAGCAGAGTAGTAGACATAAAAAGGGGGAAGAAAATGAAAAAAAAAATAAAAGTGTTTGGTAAGGATTCAAAGTAAAGAAGACAAAGAAATGGACAGGTATGAAGCGTGAGGCAATTTATTAGCTTCTCTGGGTGTAAAAGCACATGAGGTAGGAACATTTATTCTTATTAACAAAAAACATTTTGTGACATTATATTTGAGACTTTCTTCAATGGAAAATTTTCTTAGAGAATATGAAAAAAATATAGACTGTATCCCATGGAATCTGTATGCGATAAAAGCATTTAACAGGGAAACAAAAATGAAAATTCTTTTACAATTTCAAACAGAGGTAGAAAGAGAGACTTTAAAAAGACATTTGAAAACTTTATGTACTGGACCTTGCAAGGTTTAAGAAAAAGGGGTTTATGGACTAGTAGCTGGGACTGTAGCATTGTGTTAAAAATAGAAAGAGAAAAGTATACATATGCCAAACATGATAAATGTGGATTGGAATAGGGGTGTTGTAAAATGCTGAGGACAACCAAAAACATATTTTGTTTTGAGAAAAAGGACATTTTATAAGTAACCGTGACAAAAGGAGACATATTTGTGGAGAAATGGGACATGATGCAAGAAATGTGATTTGAAATATTATAAATCTAACAAAATTGGACATTTATGGATGGATTGCAATGAAAATAAGAGTATGGAAAAAGAAAGAAAGAGAAGAAAATGAACAAAGAGAATAAATGTTAAAAGTGGTAGAAATAGA